>NC_084741.1:31518049-31703049 GCF_033978785.1 Entelurus aequoreus
CAGACAAAAACAGAGGATGGCAGTGTAACAATATCAGTTAAAATTTTTAATAATTTCCTTTAAATCCTTTGGTTTTTGCCCTTAAAGCTCCCCTGTGTCATGAGACGTGCTTCCTGAGTTTGTAAACAATAACAAAAACGACAAAAGATTTTATGATAATAAAAAATATCAATCTAATCACTGTAGTATCGACTATATTGCAACAATAGCAATAGCAACAATACATGGTTGATATTTACAGTTATATTGATCCAGCCACATTACATTCATGATGGTTAAAAAAGCATGTTCATTAGGGATGTGAACAACTCACAATTTGATTTAATTCCGATTCTTGGGGTGGTAATTCGATAGAAAACAATTCTCGATTCAAACTGATTTTCGAAATATAATATTTGGTATAAAATTTACAATAAAACATTTTCAAATCAGGTTACAAACCCTGCTCTTGGCTTCTGGCGTATAACGTATGAAGATGGCCTAAATAACGCCTTTTACAAAATGTACTATTAAAAATTATTAATTGATTTAGAATCTGAATAAATAGGAATCGCGATCCGGATGTGAATTTAATTTTTAAGCACCCCTAATGTGCATAGTTTATTGTTTTAAAATGTGGATTATTTCAGATTATTGTATTTTGTGTTAAAAACTATAGCTTTGAAATTTAAACCATGTTCAAAATCACAGTTCCTCTGTACTCAGGCCTTTTGACCACATGTAAACAGTTTTTTCTCCGAAAAACTAAGCTTTTGGAAAACTTTCCTGGTCTACCGTCAGCATTCGCGTGTGAACGGGTCAAATTGACTTTTTGGCTTATGTCATACTTGCCAACCCTCCCGATTTTCCCGGGAGACTCCCGAATTACAGTGCACCTCCCAAAAATCTCCCGGGGCAACCATTCTCACGATTTCCACCCGGACAACAATATTGGGGGCGTGCCTTAAAGGCACTGCCTTTATCGTCGTCTACAACCTGTCGTCACGTCCGCTTTTCCTCCACACAAACAGCATACCGGCCCAGTCACATGATATATGCGGCTTTTACACACACATAAGTGAATGCAAGTCATACTTGATCAACAGCCATACAGGTCACACTGAGGGTGGCCGTATTAACAACTTTAACACTGTTACAAATATGCGCCACACTGTGAACCCACACCAAACAAGAATGACAAACACATTTCGGGAGAACATCCGCACCGTAACACAACATAAACACAACAGAACAAATACCCAGAACTCCTTGCAGCACTAACACTTCCGGGACGCTACAATATACACGCCCCGCTACCACCAAACCCCGCACACCTCAACCACGCCACAACATGGCTTATGTACTCTAAACTGTGGGAAACAATCAACTTAACATATTTAAATTATCGCTGTAGACGTGCAAAAAAAAAAGACATAACACAGGTAGGCGAGAAAAAATAAATCCTTTATCTTGTCTCCCGGGCTCCTTGTGGACAAGTGTTGAATTTAATCACACTGTACGCATACATGAATATCCACAATGTAACTTTATGGACAAACAGAGGTGTCAGAATGTGTAACAAATCAGCTGATGTTGCTATTCCAGGCTTCTCATTGTCCAAAATGCACATGACGGACAGTGAATGTGTTTGTTTTCATGTAAGTACAGATTTTTGAAATGCTGTGTGTGCGGACATAGATCTCTTTGACGCCTAGAGATAGGAAGATATACGTGTGGATAGCCCTGAGGTCATACTGTATTCCTGAAAAATGTTATATGGCAGCACAAGTTCAAATGTAAATGATCCAATTCAGGTGGGCGTAAGAAGATGTGCATGCACACACACAAACACACATTTACATAGAGACATTTAACAGAGTCATCAAGTATGCAGTGAAGTGGACTGATTCCAAAAACAAGCCTCTGGGCTTTGAGGTCTTGCTTCACGCGGGAGCCCATTTTAACTAGTAGACAGACGCATAGTAAATAATTAACAAACGGTCAGACTGCGCTGAAAACAAGGCAGAAGCCGGGCTACACAACACACGTGAACAAAGTCAAGCCGGGTGGATTTTTAAGGTCTTGCCACATTCACATTTCACCTTTTTCTGCACCTGTTGCCTCACCCTCACTACAAAGAGAGAGCTTTACGGTTTATTTGTTGACGCCTCAGTGAAGCACAAGGTTTTATCTTTCTCTCACTGCCTTATAGGCACAACAGGTTGTTTTTCCATTTTTTATTGACTCTCACCACAAAACGTTTTGTACCATTATTTGTCTGCCCAGTTACGACACTTGGCTCCATTTTAGCTCTTGAGCCACCTCACTCGCATCTTTCCTCCACCTCCCACTGGGATGTTGCTATGACAGGCCTGTCACTACATAGCAACCTAGATATAGACTTAAATACGCTAAAGGTGGCCTCTTAGATATATCAGTGTGGTAGAGTACTATACTGTAAACTGTCATATTGACCCCATATATTATGTAAATATTACATATATGTTATATTTTATATTGCTACTACGGTACATTTTTAGTCTATTTTATACCTGCATTGTCCTTTCCATCCTTACACTTTCCATCCTTTGTAACTGAGCTACTTTGTGGAAAAATTTCCTTTGTGGATCATTAAAGTTTGTCTAAGTCTAAGTCTAATATCGATCCATTCATCCATTTTCTACCGCCTGTCCCGTAATATAAGATCACTAAAAAGAGCAGTGTTTCTCATACATTCATTTACTTGTGGCGGTATTACAGAAATAAACTGCATTTCTTAGTATGTCAAGTATCATTCTCATGTACCATTATCAATGGAGGGCGAGGCTAAACATGTTACACACAGAGAGCGAGCCAGGGGCAGGCATGCTAATAGCTAAGCTAACCACTAAGTTGGCTTTAAACAACAGAAGAAATAAGGGCTTAGTAAAGGCCTTTTGGCTTATTGTGCCATCCATTTGACTTTTTAAAGCATTACATGGATTCAATTCTTTAAGATGTCAGTAAACTTCTCACCCAATCAATCAATCAATCAATCAATGTCATAATTTTCACAGTCAGTAGAAACCATGTAAGAGGAGGGGGGACCCATCCATAAAAATCGGTACCGTTTGTAATATCAGTAAATGTTTGATAGTAGAGAGATTAGGTCAATATTTGTATTTTCTCAAGGGGGACTTAGAGGGCACAAAATAACAAATTTTAATTAGTAGCAGATAGCAGTATTTGCTTTTGTTTAGTTATTGTGTACTATTGACTTTTTTTCTCAAACAATTGTATATAATAAAAGAGAATAAGGGATGTGTTTAAATATTGTGTTGATATTGTTAAACTCTCAATAGCATTCATCACAAATATATAGCAAAATGTATAGTTAGCAGAGGTGGGACCAAGTCATTGCTTTGCAAGTCACAAGTAAGTCTCAAGTCTTTGCCCTCAAGTCTCGAGTCAAGTCCCGAGTCAAGACAGGCAAGTCCCGAGTCAAGTCCAAAGTCAAGACTGGAAAGTCTCAAGTCAAGTCACAAGTCCTGCATTTTGAGTTTCGAGTCCTTTCAGGTCCTTTTAACCACAGACTAATATTTTTACACAGATTGTGTATGCTTCTAAACCGCTGTATTTATTTATTAAAACAAGTGCATTTGAAATAGCAGGAAAAAAAATAGTACTGACATTGCAATTCATAATAGCACTATTAACCAGTCATTTTAATAGTTTAAACAATTTTAAACATTTAACTCATTCCTTTACAGAATAAACACATTTGCAAAAACAAGTGCAACTGTACTTATTTGTACAAAAGTGTTAACATTGTATTTCCATGGCATATTGCATTGTAACTAGTTCCACAGCAGTTTCTATTCTGTTCTTACCTTATCTCATTGATCTCATCTCATACTGTATGTGTGTTTATGTGTGCGTACACATGAAAAACATAACAAATACATGAACATAACAATGAACAGAGTTGTACTTTTTAGATGTCAGGGCCCTATGCAATATGTACACATATTCTTAATATAGTATACATTTTAACTGACCTTTATTTGACTATGTTTGTCTTTTTGTAGGTGGCTAAAATATGCTGTGCTGCTGACCGCCGTCTAACGTTATGTTACTGTGTGTGATACATTGACTGACGTAACCTTATATGTAGGTACCTCATGCAACCCTGCTTGAAAAAATCACTTGACAAAAAGTATGAATAAGGTGGCAAACTGCAGTGGACGCAACATATTCCTGTGTTTGAAATGATGTTATAACCACAGACATCTTGTAAGTACACGCAGTATTGGTTGCTGTGACGCGAGCAAATTGCATCTTGAAGTGGTGATGAGGAGCCGGCGAGCAGCCTAAACTGACAGTTGACAGGTAGAAAACAAAGATGCCGGGCTGGTGTTCAGCGTTTTCCTGCTCAAATGAGCGGACTGTTGAAAATAGGAATCGGGGGATTACTTTTCACAAGTAAGATTTAACATTAATGTACTATTGGTTGTATTTTATGAAAATAACATTACCACAGAGTTGAGAAGGAGCAAAGATCTTCAATATTTGTATGTGAAAATCACAAATAAATCTTCTGGGGGAGGATGACGCCCCTATAGGGGTTTGGTTTACAAACTTTCAGCCCCACCTAAAACAAAATTCACCAGCCGCCACTGATTATGATGCATTCTCATTTTAGGCAAAATATAAGACAATACTTTCTTAACAGTATAATTGTAACCAGGAATAAGTCTTCAAGTAACAATATTCAAATACTAACATTGTTGGGTAAGACAGCATTTGGTTTTATTCTGAATCCAGTGAAACAGATTGGTGGTTTTAGCTGATATAAAGAGTTTCAGGTGTTTATATATGTTTAAGTATTTGGCAGACGCTTTTATCCAAAGCGACATACATAAAAAATACATATATAACAATCACTGTAAACATTATCATTTAAGGGAAGAATGTAATACAAAATATCAATACAAAGTGTCAAGACAGAATAAACTCTCTGCTGCTGCAGCAACAGAGATACAGTCTATAAGATATATAGATATCTAATGTATTCATACATTGTTTATGTAGGATATACGCATGTATATATAACGTAATCATATTGTTTCTTCAACTTAAAAATAGCTGACCGTTTTTTTCCCCCTTCTCTGGGTTTATATTCCCAGTTTTGATCTCGGACGTCTGGTCATTTATAGCATATAAGAATATTATATTACGGTTAAGCAAACTATGAATACTAAAACATGTGTCCGTTATCATAGCTACACGTATGACAAAAAAGCGCGTGAAAATTAGTGGTATTCAGTGAGGTGAAATGAATTAAATGCGCTGACAGTTCATTGCTCCTGCCAAATGAATTGCACTGAGTGGAGCGGATCACCACTCCAAGATGGCGGCCCCGCGTCTCGTCTGCGCCAGTAGGCAGTAGCGCTCGATGCTGCGTCTACTTATAAGATGTCTAAGGTTATGACGTTAGCAGTGAGTTTACAGCCTCACTGATTTAACTACACAGCAAATAAAAGTCATTTTACTTAGCCAATAAACGTTAGCTTACATTCAAAACTTACCCTTCTTTGTGCAACTTCAAATGTCGAACGAAGTTGGAAGTTGTTGCGTCTCCGTCTGTAATATTCGAACTGCGTGATTTGCATACGGCAATTCGTTTTTTGTATAACCAAGTCGTAGTTTTTATACCCGAACGAAACCAACTTTGGTATAAATCTTTCTCACTGGCGCGTTGTTTGACAACTCTTGTTCATTTGTTGTCCTGCAATTTGATTGGCTGAATGCTGTGTGATGAAAACAATGTAGATCTAATTTGATTGGCTGTTGTACTGAGAGCACACACGCTGACACGCAGCACACACGCTGATAGACAGACACGTACAAAATGAAAGCAACGGAGCGCTCCCAAATAACTTTTTAAGCTTTAGGTTTTGGGGAAAGTAGCAAGTCATGTCAAGGCAAAAGGCTCAAGTCCAAGTGAAGTCACAAGTCCATCCATCCATCCATCCATTTTCAACCGCTTATTCCCTTCGGGGTCGCGGGGGGCGCTGGAGCCTATCTCAGCTAAAATCGGGCGGAAGGCGGGGTACACCCTGGACAAGTCGCCACCTCATCGCAGGGCCAACACAGATAGACAGACAACATTCACACTCACATTCACACACTAGGGCCAATTTAGTGTTGCATTAATGTTAAAGTCTAAGTCGAGTTGCAAGTCTCTTTACATTTTGTCAAGTCGAGTCTAAAGTCATCAAATTCATGACTCGAGTCTGACTCGAGTCCAAGTCATGTGACTCGAGTCCACACCTCTGATAGTTAGTATATGGGACTGGTATTGGTATTGGTCGATCTCACTCATCAATAATCAGTATCGAAATCGGCAGTATAAAACCCTGTTCGAAACATCCCTAGTCTATAATATCTCTTAAATCCAGGTCATTTTCTTCTATCTGAAAGATGACATTTATATTAGATTTGGTGGCAAATTAGGCAGTAATGCACCGTGTTATAAACAAACCATTGTTTGTTTTTTAACAGATAACTTTATTAAAAGGTTGCAAGTTTTGTTGTGAGTCGGTTACCTGAAATCCTGTATGGGAGTGTATGGCATATTCCGTGCATTACCTTTTTAGCGTTGGTCAGGTGCAATCTGGCCGCTTCCTTCAGCACCGTCCTCTCCTCTTCCTCTTCTTGGCTGACTGCTGACCCCTCTCTTCCTTGCTGCTCCTTGGCCCTCTCGAGCTGAAGGTAGCACACCCAGCCGGAAAGATACCATACCTGCGAGACAAAGGGAATGTCAAGTTTGTTCACAGGGTCCAAACATGAGTCTCCACTGAACATGTGAGGTTCATTGGAGACTAAATTGCTAATACCGGTACTGTAGTTGTGTTTTACAGTGGTTTGTCTACAATAAGTGGGACATTCCACACAATCTGTGCCATTTGTGTTCCCAGGAAATAAAATATATACATGCATGATTAAATTAGTTGTGGATTTATTTTTAATCTAACAATGTGTTCTGCACAGTGATATTATTGCATATTTAATAAGTATAATTCAAACAACTATTTAAACAATTTTAATGCAAAATAGCATGTGTTACAATGAAATATAATACTTTATATGTCATTGTTTTATTATGTACAAACTTGTGTTACTACTATCTCAACTATAAGTTGTTTTTTTGGGAAAACAAAAAAAATAATTCCCTTTAGTTTATCCCTGTGTTTTCACTCAGTCCTTTTACCCTCCACATTACTCCCGCTCTGCAGACCATACAAAGGTTAAAAATAAGTTAACTCACTTATTGTTCCGTATATTTTGTGATATTTTAAATATGACTAATTATTCACTATACTGTAGTAATAATGTTTTTCTGATGTTTATTCTTAAAATACTGTACACTGTCTTTCTGCATAATTGTGCCTATAGAATATGTATTTTCTAATTATATGTAAAAACTCACTCCTGTTACTTTCAGTCCTGTTAATAAGTCATTTTTATTATAGAAACCTTGTACAAAAGTGAGATGGGCCAGTACACGTCTTTTAAAAGATTAACAATTTAAAAAAAGACAGAAATGTAAGCATACTTAGAGAGTTATGACAAGAAAATCACACCGATTTGATGGTATGGTCCATATATACGCCTCTCAGCTGGGATATGTTCCAGCTCATCCATTAGACAGTACAGATTAGGCAGTAAAAATGGATGGCTGTATGAGCTGTGAAATAAAATCTTGAAATAGACACTGACCATATGGGCATGCGGCAGTTTTTGTAGAAGTACAATGGAACCTCGTTTTACAAATGCCTCTATTTGAAACCTCCTCCATAGTACAGCGTCACCATTATTAAGGGTTTTTAATGACATCCTCCAAGCAACGGATATAGGTGATCATGTGATAGACTCCAGAACCCCCCGCAACCCCGAAAGGGATAAGCGGTAGAAAATGGATGGATGGATGTGATTTTAGTTTTACTCAATCGAACAGCAGCATTCGATACTGTGGACCATAATGTTGTAACTAGCCGCCTACAGCATCAAGTGGTCATTTGTGCTACTGCTTTGAGTTCGTCTAAGTCATATTTAACAAATAAAACCTTCTCTGTAAATGACCGCTTCTATGTTAGTTACCTCTCTTTGTTTATAATGTATATTTTCTGCTGGCCTTTTTTTTTGCTGCAGCTGTTACATATACTGTGATATTGTACACGGTAATTGGGATTTGTTATATATTGTATATATTATATAATAATATAATATAATGTAATAATATAGTATATCAGTATATATTATATACTGTATATATAATATGTAAATATTACATATATGTTATATTTTATATTGCTACTATTGTACATTTTGAGTTTATTTTATACCTTTTATTTTCGCCCTTTTTTGTGCCCTTGCGTGCATTATTCTTTCCATCCTTATCCTTTCCATCCTTTGTAACTGAGCTACTGTGTGGAACAAGTCTAAGTTGCTGGTTCTGAATCCTCTGTTGCTCCTTTGACATGTGGGGTCTCACAGGGCTCAGTTTTAGGACCACTGCTCTTTTCTATTTATTTACTTCTCCTGGGCTCAATATTACATTATTATTACATTTCTTTTAATTGTTATGCCGACAAACAAATGTATTTTCCATTAAAGAGAAAACATGGCTCTTCAATCCAGCCACTACTCGCATGTCTTGATGATATCAATGCCTGGAATTTCTTAAATTTCAATGATAAGAAGACTAAAGTAATAGTGTTTGGACCTAGTGGTACCTGTGAGCACCCCCCTGTTGACTTTGGCCCCTTGGCTTTGCACGTTAAGCCTATGGTCACCAACCTGGGCTTTCGTATTGATAGAGATTTTAAATTGGACGGTCAGATTGGCACAGTGGTGAAAGCCAGCATTTTTTCATTTACATCAACTGGCCAAGGTTAAAAACCATCTTTCCAGGCAACAGTTTGAGACAGTAATCCATGCCTTCATCACATCTCGGCTGGATTACTGTAACTCTGTGTATTTTGGAATCACTCAATCCTCCCTCTGACGTCTGCAGCTGGTCCAAAATACAGTTGCCCGACTTTAAACAAGCACAAGCAAAATAAAGCACATTACCCCTGTTTTAGCCTCACTTCACTGGCTGCCTCTGTCTTTTAGAGTCCATTTTAAAATGCTTGTATTCGTTTTTAAATCCTTACATGGTCTTGATCTGATCAGCTGCTCCTAGAGGTACCGAAATCAAAGCGCAAGCTCAGAGGGGACAGGGCCCGATACCAATATTTTGGTACCGGTACTAAAAATATTTCGATACTTTTCGGTAAATTGCATTATTGGCTTTATTTTAACACAAAATCTTAGGGTACATTAAACATGTTTCTTATTGCAGTTAAGTCCTTAAATAAAATAGTGAACATACTAGACAACTTGTCTTTTAGTAGTAAGTAAACAAACAAAGACTCCTAATTAGTCTGCTGACATATGCAGTAACAAATTGTGTCATTTATCATTTTATTATTTTGTCAAAATTATTAAGGACAAGTGGTAGAAAATTAATTATTAATCTACTAGTTAATTTACTGTTAATATCTGCTTACTTTATCTTTTAACATGCTCTGTCTACACTTCTGTTAAAATGTAATTACTTATTCTTCTGTTGTTTGATGCTTTATATTACTTTTGGATGATACCACAAATTTGGGTATCAATCCGATACCAAGTAGTTACAGGATCATACTTTGGTCATATCCAAAATCCTCATGTGTCCAGGGACATATATCCTGAGTTTATAAACATAATATTAGAGATGTCCAATAATGGCTTTTTTGCCGATATCCGATATTCTGATATTGTCCAACTCTTAATTACCGATTCTGATATCAACCGATACCGATATATACAGTCGTGGAATTAACACATTATTGTGCCTAATTTTGTTGTGATACCCTGCTGGATGCATTAAACAATGTAACAAGGTTTTCCAAAATAAATCAACTCAAGTTATGGAAAAAAATGCCAACATGGCACTGCCATATTTATAATTGAAGTCACAAAGTGCGTTATTTTTTTCAACAAGCCTTAAAACAGCAGCTTGGAATTTGGGACATGCTCTCCCTGAGAGAGCTTGGGGAGGTTGAAGTGGGCGGGGTTGGGGGGGCGGGGTTGCGGTGGGGGTGGTAGGGAGTGTATATTGTAGCGTCCCAGATGAGTTAGTGCTGCAAGGGGTTCTGGGTATTTGTTCTGTTGAGTTTATGTTGTGTTACGGTGCGGATGTTCTCCCGAAATGTGTTTGCCATTCTTGTTTGGTGTGGGTTCACAGTGTGGCGCATATTTGTAACAGTGTTAAAGTTGTTTATACGGCTACCCTCAGTGTGACCTGTATGGCTGTTGATCAAGTATGCTTGGCATTCACTTGTGTGTGTGAAAAGCCGTAGATATTATGTGATTGGGCCGGCACGCAAAGGCAGTGCCTTTAAGGTTTATTGGCGCTGTGTACTTCTCCCTACGTCCGTGTACCACTCCGTTCAGCGGCGTTTTAAAAAGTCATAAATTGTACTTTTTGAAACAGATACCGATAATTTCCGATATTACATTTTAAAGCATTTATCGGATATCCAATATTATCAGACATCTCTGCATAATATACATTTTAAAAAAACGAAAGAAGATGTTGTGATGCCAAAAAAATATCGACGTAATCATAGTAGTATCGACTAGATACGTGCCTGTACTTGATATCATTACAGTGGATGTCAGGTGTCGATCCACTAATGGCGTTTGTTTACATTTTGATGCCGAGGAGCTACGGTGTGTAGTGAAGCATGTTTAGCTATTCCTCGTCCTGCAGGGATGATACTTGTAAGAAACATAATTTATTTGTCGCCATGGAGATGAGGATTAGTGATTTAGAAGTAGCTAAAACACTGTCGACTGGGGCTGGACTTGCCGCTAGCTAGCTAGCCATGTCTTAAAGCACTTCTTCGTGAGGGCGTTTCAGTGTTATAACTTCACCTTTATTGTTAGTTTTTAAGCCAAAATGCATCCGTTCTCCCTTTTCTGTCTATACACTGTGTCTGTTTGTAAGTACTCTGTGATTGTGCACAGCTGAACATGCTCGTATGCTCGTAAACCAGCAATGCGGGCGCGGGGGGGTGCGGGACCGGTACGTTTCAAGAGACTGTATAGTACCGAAAATTATTCATTAGTATCACGGTACTATACTAATACCGGTATACCTTACAACCGTAATATATATATATATATATATATATATATATATATATATATATATATATATATATATATATATATATATATATATATATATATATATATATATATATATACTGTGTATTTATATATATATATATATATATATATATATATATATATATATATATATATATATATATATATATATATATATATATATATATATATATTTTAACCTCTGCTTTAAATTATATATTTCCTTTGTCCTTTGCCTGTACTTCTCTGCTTTTTGTGTGTTTACTTGTTTGTGGTGTACAGCCCTTTGTTTTTAAACTCGTTGTTTTTAAAGGGCTTTATAAATAACATTGGTATGGTAAAAACAGACACAAAGACGCGCCTTAGGTTGCTTCTGATTGGTTTACACTGCATGGTGCCTTCTGTGGTTGGCTAGATTTAGGCACAATAATTTATGGAATCGTCTGATTGGTTCTTTCGGTAAGTCAATCAGAATTACTGTCTGCCATGTAGCTCTGTCGTTGTCCGGTACTCTTGCATTACGTCATCACAGAAGTCTCACAAGATTAGCGCGGCCATACTTTGTATTAGATCTACAATCAACCTTTTCATGACTTTCCAATCGGACATTGACTGATCCATATTACATATAAATCTATCCAGAGCAGGGGTCGGCAACCCAAAATGTTGAAAGAGCCATATTGGACCACACATAAAACAACAACAAAAATCTATCTGGAGCCACAAAAAAATAAAAGTCTTTTTTAAGTGTTATAATGAAGGCAACACATTATGTAAGTGTCTATATTAGCTATATTAGACTACTATCAAGATGATTGTGTCACAGGCTAATGCAAATCTTTGTTGACAGAAATGTTGGAATTTTAATATGTATAATACCCATTTTTTACAACATTGGAAAAAATTAGTAAAATGGAGGCTTCTCAGAGGGTAAGAGAACTCCTGGAAGTTACTGGCTTAAAATGGCCAAAGGTGTAGCTGTGTGTGTCCAAGTTAAAGGAAACGGCAGGCTGTCTTCTTCTAATGGATTTATTACAATCTTTGCAAGTTGGGTAACGTTTGCTGTGGTCTGGAACAACATGGCACACAAACAGAAATGCAACCAATATTACATACAGCTAATGTGTCATGAAACATGCAAATATAAATTATATACATTGAATGAGCTCAAATATACTTACGAACGAGGCATAATGATGCAATATGGACATACAATTAGCCTAAATAGCATGTTAGCATCGATAAGCTTGCTGTCATGCAGTGACCAAATATGCCTGATTAGCACTCCAACAAGTCAATAACATCAACAAAGCTCATCTTTGTGCATTCACACACAGCATAACAAGTTTGGTGGAAAAAATAAGACAAAGAAGGAATGGCATAAAACATGTCTTTCTGTGGTAGCGTTGGAGTAAGTTTTACATGTAAACAAACTACAGTGAATTCGAGGTCCACAAAAATTAGTAGGGCAAAAGAGCCGCAGGTTGCCGACCTCCGATCCAGAGGCACGCCAAACAATGTATTCATATCTCTAAAGTTGAAATTTGTTATCGGTTTCTACCGAGAAATTTTTACATCCCTAGTGCATATATTTATGTATGTATGCATATGCATATGCATATATATATATATATATATATATATATATACAGTGGGGCAAAAAAGTATTTAGTCAGCCGCCCATTGATTGTCAATGGGTGGCTGACTAAATACTTTTTTGCCCCACTGTATATATATATATATATATATATATATATATATATATATACATATATATATATATATATATATATACATATATATATATATATATATATATATATATATATATATATATATATATATATATATATATATATATATATATATATATATATATATATATATATATATACACACTACCGTTCAAGTTTGGGATCACCCAAACAATTTTGTGGAATAGCCTTCATTTCTAAGAACAAGAATAGACTGTCGAGTTTCAGATGAAAGTTCTCTTTTTATAAGGACATTTCAATGTGACCCCAAACTTTTGAACGATAGTGTATATATATATATACATATATATATATATATATATATATATATATATATATATATATATATATATATATATATATATATATATATATATATATATATATATATACACTACCGTTAAAAAGTTTGGGGTCACATTGAAATGTCCTTATTTTTGAAGGAAAAGCACTGTACTTTTCAATGAAGATAACTTTAAACTAGTCTTAACTTTAAAGAAATACACTCTATACATTGCTAATGTGGTAAATGACTATTCTAGCTGCAAATGTCTGGTTTTTGGTGCAATATCTACATAGGTGTATAGAGGCCCATTTCCAGCAACTATCACTCCAGTGTTCTAATGGTACAATGTGTTTGCTCATTGGCTCAGAGGGCTAATTGATTAGAAAACCCTTGTGCAATCATGTTCACACATCTGAAAACAGTTTAGCTCGTTCCTTTGAGCAGATTGAGTTTCTGGAGCATCACATTTGTGGGGTCAATTAAACGCTCAAAATGGCCAGAAAAAGAGAACTTTCATCTGAAACTCGACAGTCTATTCTTGTTCTTAGAAATGAAGGCTATTCCACAAAGTTGTTTGGGTGACCCCAAACTTTTGAACGGTAGTATATATATATATATATATATATATATATATATATATATATATATATATATATATATATATATATATATATATATATATATATATATATATATATATAAATATATATATATATATATATATATCATCATCATCATCATCAGCCGTTGTCAGTCCACTGCTGGACGAAAGCCTCAGCATGTTTCTGCCATAGTGAACAAACTCTTGGCGTACTCTTCATGCTGGTTATTAGCCTCCACCTTCCACGCTGGCTTGGTGCGGGTTGGAAGGGGTATTTTATATCAGAGATCCTTCTCCTAGACTAATTGCCTTACTGGGCTGTTGAACTTAGTCTGTCCTGTTGGTTGTCCGCGCCCCAATTACCCAGGGACCCGCTCAGCTTTATGGCGCTGACCGCCCGCCAGTCACAAGAGAAGGTGCAAACGGTTCTTTGTGTGCATTTTATAGACGTTAGTTGGGACTCACTAACCCCACACACAACCTCCCATCTCATGCCTGGATGTAGTTTAACGTCATACCCAGGATATATATATATATATATATATATATATATATATATATATATATATATATATATATATATATATATATATATATATATATATATATATATATATATATAATGGTTTCTTGAAAGTGTGCAGTTTTTTTTACTAAAACAGGGACTTTTGTCAAAGCAAGAACTAATTTTTCATGTTTATATTGATTCTTACGGAAAACTCTGCTTCACTATACAAACATTTTGGTTTACAAACCATGGCCAAGTTTGTAAATCGAGGTTCCACTGTACCGCAAACAGTCATAAACAGTAAACGTTAGGGCTAATACTAACACATCACCAAAAGTGTTTTGATTGGTCCACCAAAATGAGACCACCAAAGTAGGCAATGCAAAGTCGCCATGGCAATTATTCTCTTTATATGTACTATAGTAGTATAGTTTCAGAAGAGGCAGCATCGTGCTAATTACAACTGAACAACAAACCTTGTTAAGGACGTTAAACACAATATGCACCATCAAAGCCCCTGAGGCATCAACTCTCCGGGAAAATGTCATCACTTTCCCACTAGTTGTTTACTGTACAAATCATCATCGGCGGTCACTCGTGGTCGAGTATGACTGTCCTCCTTCCTGGTCCTTGTGGGTCTTCAGGTGGGCGTAGAGGCCGATTCTGGACCCGATTATTCTGGGGCAATGTGGACAAGGGAATGTAGTGGTGGTGGGTTTGGGTTGGGCCTGCTTGGTGGATGCTCTCTCCTTTCTTAGTCTGCGCTTGTCTTGTGCAGCATGGCGGAGGTCGTCATTATATTGCGCGGCACCCTCACGGACTAGGTTTCTCCACATCGTCCTGTCTGTTGCCTTGACTTCCCAAGACTTAAGGTCTATGTGACACTTTGTCAGGTTTGCTTTGATGTTATCCTTGAATCTCTTCTTTTGACCTCCCGGGGCCCGTTTCCCTTCAACAAGCTGTGAATAAAGAACTTGTTTTGGGAGGCGAGAGTCAGGCATGCGGACTACATGGCCAGTCCATCTAAGTTGGTTTTGGGCAATCGTGGCAGTGATGGTGGGCAAGCCAGCCTCCTCCAGGACGCTGGTGTTGGTGCGTCGGTCCTCCCAGCTGATCCTGAGGATTTTTCTGAGACATCTATGATGGTAGGTCTCGAGTGCCTTTAAGTGCCTGCTGTAGGTGGTCCAGGCTTCTGACCCATACAGAAGGGTGGGGAGCACGACTGCTTTGTAGACCAGGATTTTGGTCTTTGCTTGGAAGTCACGGTTCTCGAAGTCTCGCTTCCTCAGCCTCGAGAAGGCCCCACTGGCACAGCTGAGGCGGTGGTGAATTTCATCGTCAATGACAGCTTTAGATGACAGGAGGCTCCCGAGATATTGGAAGTGGTCCACATTTTCCAGTCAGATTTTGTCAATTGAGAGGTTTGGGGGCAGGACAGGCGCACTACAGTTTGGTGGTGATTGGTGGAGGATTTGGGTTTTCTTTATATTGATGGCAAGACCAAGCTGTTTGCATGCCTTCGCAAAAGCAGACAGAGTGCACTGTAGGTCCTCTTCTGAGAGGGCTACGAGGGCATTATCGTCTGCATACTGCAGCTCCATGATGGATATGGTGGTGGTTTGACCTTTAGCCCTGAAACGGTTGATGTTGAGGAGTTGACCGTCGGTTCTGTACATTATTTTGACTCCCTGGGGCAGATGTATGTTTGTGAGATGGAGGATAGCAGCAACAAAGATGGAAAATAGTGTTGGAGCGATGAGACATCCCTGTTTTACACCTGTGTCTACCCTAAAGGGTTCCGTTTCATCTCCACTGCCACTGAGCACTGTGGCTGACATGTTATCATGCAGTAGTCTCAGTACCCGGATGTATTTGTCTGGGCAGCCAATCTTGGACAGAACCAGCCAAAGGGCCAGACGGTTAACCGAGTCGAAGGCTTTGGTGAGGTCTATGAAGGCCATGTATAATGATTGGTTTTGTTCCCGGCATTTTTCTTGCAGTTGTTGTGCGATGAAAATCATGTCTGTGGTGCCTCTGCTTGGGCGAAATCCACTCTGAGACTCAGGAAGCACGCTTTCTGACAGGGGGGTGAGTCTGTTGGCCAAAACCCGAGCGAGGGCTTTCCCTACGGTGGACAGGAGAGAGATGCCACGGTAATTCCCACAGTCTGCCTTGTCTCCTTTCTTAAATATGGAGACAATTAGGGCATCTCTGAGCTGTGCAGGGATTTCCTCTTCTTCCCATATTTTGAGAAGCAGGGCATGGATGTGCTTGGTAAGATCGGGTCCGCCTTTCTTCAGGACCTCTGCTGGAATGCCGTCGGGCCCAGCAGCCTTGTTGTTCCTCATCTTTCCAATGGCATCCCGCAGCTCATCCAAGGTAGGTGGTTCTCCCATGCTTTCATCTGTGGGTTGTTGTGGGAGTTAGTCAAGAGCCTCCATCTCAGGTATAGTGTCCCTGTTTAAGAGGTCCTCATAGTGTTCTTTCCACCTGTTTGAAATTGCGTCCTTGTCCTTCAGCAGCAGCAGACCATCCTTTGAGCGAAGGGGGGTTAGGCAGCGGTGGCTGGGACCATACACCACTCTTGTGGCATCGAAGAAGCCTCTCGTGTCTCCAGAGTCAGCAAGCTGCTCGATCTCCAGAGCCTTCTTTGTCCACCACTGGTTCTTCAGTTTCCTAACCTGTGTTTGGACAGCTGCCTTCGCTTTGGCGTGGGCTACTCTTTTCACTTTGCAGTGGATGTCATTTTGCCAAGTGATGAAAGCTTGCCGCTTGTTGTCAATTAGTTGCAGGATCTCAGTGTCATTCTCATCAAACCAGTCTTGATGTTTTCGCCTTTTGAGACCAAGGATATTTTTGCAGGATTTCATTATGGCAGTCGAAAGTGTGCTCCAGTGTGTTTCCGTATTCTCTGGGTACTGTTTGGGCAACGCTGCGCTAAAGGCCTCCTGCAGCTGTTGTTGGTAGGTGGTGTCACTCAACAGCTCGATGTTAATTCTTGGCCGGCACTGTCTTTTCTGCTTCCGTCTTTTCCGCATTAAGGGGATGGACAAGATGGAGCGAATGAGGCGGTGGTCGGTCCAGCAGTCGTCTGCACTGGTCATTGCTCTGGTGTTTAGGACGTCGCGACGGTCTTTAGAGCGGACAATGACATAGTCAATGAGATGCCACAGTTTGGAGCGAGGGTGCATCCATGATGTTTTGAACTTGGTTTTCCGACGGAAAAGTGTGTTGGTGATAACCACGTTGTGCTCCAAGCACTTAGTTAGCAGTAGTGTGCCATTAGAGTTTGTATTTCCGACCCCTTCTCTCCCCAGCGTACCCCTCCATAGGTGGTGGTTTCGTCCCACTCTGGCGTTGAAGTCTCCGAGCAGGATTAACTTGTCCTCCTTGGGGACTTCAGATAGAACTCTGTCCAGGTCAGCATAAAAGGCCTCCTTAACTTCATCCTGTGCATCAAGGGTTGGTGCATAGGCACTAACAACCGTGGCCATATGACTGCTAGCAAGCATAAGGCGTAAGGTCATTAGGCGCTCGTTGATGCCCACAGGAAGTTCATGGAGGTGGTTGATGAGGCAGTTCTTAATAGCAAAACCCACACCGTGGATTCGTGGCTCATTTGCAGGCTTTCCTTTCCAAAAGAAAGTATATCCGCCTTTTTCTTCCTTCAGCTGCCCTTTGTCGGCCAGTCGGGTCACGAAGAGTGCTGCGATGTCGATCTGGAACTTCCTTAGCTCTCTGGAGATGATGGCAGTTCGCCTTTCAGGTCGATCGCTGGCTTGGTTGTCCGTGAGGGTTCGCACGTTCCAGGCTCCAATGTGTAGTTTTTGTTTTCTTTGTTTCTGACCGCGTGGTGGTGATCCCTCTGGATGCGGTATTCCAGACAGGATGTTGCGAGGCAGGCTATTTTTAGGGTACCTTTTCTAACCCCCTCCCCTACTGGGGTGAGCAGAGTGGATCCTGAATAGGGCTGCTCAGTCATGGGTGCAGCTGCCAAAAAGCTCTTCTGCCTCAGTCCATGAGCTTAACGACTGAATCTAACACCCACCGCCTGTGTGCCAGGTTGTGGCTAGGGACTGCCAGACTTCACTGTCCTGCCCCTGTTACCACTTCCCGGTCGCCAAAGGACTTTGAAGTATCCGGGATGTAAGATGGATGGGTTCCCATTCGGTAGGCCGCCTGCGCGTGACGTCTTTTAGCGTGGGGAGACTGATGCGCCTGCAGCCACCACACGGTCCTTGGCAGAGAGCGGCCTTGATATAGTGGCATGGATCCATGACGACTAGAGACCACCCTCTGTTGCAGCCTTCATCCGCCTTCAGTGCCGTTGTGACATGCAGTGTCATCCTCCGCCACTTCCACCGTTGAGGTCTTATATCTATTTAACCCATAGATGGGGCAGTGGTTGGCGGACGCCAGGGCGTGTCCACACACTGGTGGGCCTGCACGCCTCGCCTCTGGGGCCCACTGCTGCTCCGAGATCCCCTACAGTTTAGCCTATGTCCGCAAGGACGCAGTTTACCGTGTGTGGCCACGAGGAGGCACCCAGGGGTCTTGGTGGTGGAGAGGCTTTGTACCAGCAGGAGGAGACTTACGCACTCGGCTCCTCTTTTCACCCACCCAGGGGCTAGCTGGCGGCGATAGCTGTAAGCAGAGAGTAGCAAGCAGGGGCAGCATGCAGCATGCACTAACTACAAGCACTTCTGCCACAAATCTAACGCACTGACGCATCACACGCACCCTGTGCGCGAGCACTCACACAAATACTGTACAAATAGACATTCTGCGACAAACAATGAGAGGCCTACTGTAGGCTATTAACAGAAGCACAAGGACGGCGGGAAATATTTCCACCAACTCGATACAACAATGCAGTGCTGTATTCAACATATGATAATTGTGTTCACGCTGAGATAAGTCCTTTGCATTTGACAACACATGCAATTTCCCCCCTCAACATCCCCGCTTTTTCAGCAACACTTTTCAATTAAAATGCTTCTGGGTGTGTTGAACCATCTTCATTATAAAAAGACAACCTCATCACTACATCAAACCACTTTTATTGTTATTGTGTGAAATGGCCAGCTGCTGAATTTTATGTACTTATTTACACTGCTATTTTCATAGTCTTGGCTGTCTCTTGTTTTTTTTCACCCACTGTGTTTGCATCCACAATGGCTATAACATTCTTTAAAAAGGCACGCACACAGTGCAGCGTCAATTTACTGAGATGTGAAGAAAAGTCACTTACTTTTAGCATCCTGGTGCTTTAATTACTGAATCTTCTATGGCACTACAATACCCGCTTGCATTCAAGGTGTAAATTATAGGCAATTAGCTGTAAATGCTGTCTGGTTTAAAAAACAAAGGCAAATGATGGCTTTGACGGGTGCCATATTATCACGATTATTATTGCAATAATTAGCATCAAATGAGTACAGCATATTCAACAGGCTTGGATCGGCTTCTCCTTCATGGTAGTTAAAAGATTTTACACAACTGATGAGGAGAAATTAGGGACCAAACATCGTGCACAAGGTCAATTTGACAATAGAAGCCTCTGCAAGAGCTGAACATACAACAGCTAATCTGGAACCAGCCATTTACCCCCCAGTTAAGGAATAATATATAATAGACCTTTTTTCACAGCAGAAACCTTTTGCAGGAACTTTCACATTTACCCGGGTAAATAAAGTACTCCCTGTGTTTCTACCAAAAACTACCCGAGTCGATTAAGTTCTTCAGGAACTATGTTTAGTGCTGAGTTTCAATGTAGGACTTTTGGAAGTTCCCAGGGAAACTTAGAGGGGAGTGCTGTGCTGTCAAATGCTGATTGGTTGAACACAGTTGAGGTGTTCCTAAAATAGTGTTTTTGAAAATCCAGCCACCAATGCAGTTCTTTTTTGTGTGTGTATTTCTATCACAACATTCTTGACAACGGAGAGAAAGAAGAACGAAAGGAACTTTGGACTTGCATGAATTATAATGTAGCATCTGTGTGCTGAAGAACGCTGATCTTGTTGTGTTTTTACTCAGCCATAATCTTTAAACTAGTAAGCAGTTTAATGTTGTTTATGAATTTTTTACAAACTTCATTTTAATACCCGAAGCTACGAAAGGTGGACAGACTTTTTAGAACGTATTTAGAGAGCAATATCAAGTATTTTCAGCCGTACTTCATAGCAGCAAGGCGAGCTGCTTACTGGGACTGCGACCTTGTAGTTTGAAGATCGAGTGGAACGAAGGTGAATAGCATGAAATATTTACTATTTACTTTGCCACATGCTGTAAAAGTAGTCAGTGACACACCGTTTGTGTAGTTATGACTGCCAACCAGTTATCCAAATGCAAATGTTTTAGTCTGACGCCAATTCTGATGTATTTATGTTGTCGCTGTGAGATAAACACAGACATTTCATACTTATATAATCTTATTGTTTTGTATATTATTTATTTGTATTT
Organism: Entelurus aequoreus; assembly: GCF_033978785.1. NCBI lineage: Eukaryota > Metazoa > Chordata > Actinopteri > Syngnathiformes > Syngnathidae > Entelurus > Entelurus aequoreus. The sequence continues at coordinate 31,538,887 of NC_084741.1, forward strand.
AATTTACTTACCCTTTAGTAAAATAAATATGACCAAATATTGTCTGCTTGGATGGATGTTTACATGGTATCAATGTAGAAATATATTTTACCACTCATCAATACGTCATCAGCCTGATTTGTATAAAGTACCCTGAACTGTAAAATGTGGTGGAAACACAAACAACACAGGTTTAGAGGAACCTAGGTGGAATTTAAAGTTCCTGAACTTTTGGTACAAAAAGGCCTAATGATAATTGTGAGGAATCCCATTCATTAACTTTTCTTGTGGTGCCCGGCCACAATTATTTTGGACTACTGTAGTAGAATTTCTGTCCTTTGACCTCTATTTCATGTCTGTCAATAATGTACGCTCATTTAATTTCTCTTCTATTCTGTGCCATTGAATGAACCGGGTGTGGGACAAAAGTGAATATTAAGTCGTGCCAACCTGTCTACAGAATGTTTTGATTGTCTAAGTATGATTAAGATATCCAAGGATGTTGCAAAAACAAACATGTCGAAGACCACAAGAATGACGCACGAGAAAAAACAGAGTGACGCACGAAGAGACAGATAAAAATGGCAGGAGACCGGGACTCGGGAGAGATTGCGTTTTGTGAGTCCTCCGGAGGCCGGCCGTTTGTTTGCAGGGACAAAACAATCCAACTTATGCACTTTTGACTATGAGTAAATAAACTTGTTGTACTAAATTCACTTTTGTTGCTGTTTAAGCTCTGGACAATCCACTACACAAATTGGCGTCTCTTAACTACTACACTACCACAGAAGGTTTTGGCGCTGTTCTATATTTAGATTTAGCGCAATCTGCTCACCCTCACAATCATGTTATAATAGGGCTTCACTTTGTATGGCCAGACGCACTTCAGTCTGCTGAAAGGAAAAACTAATTTGCGGCAATAGCGAACAACTAGCTTGGCTAAATTGTCCAAACAGACAGATGGTGGTCAGACAGAATAACTGCACAACATGAAACAGTTAACACATCAACAATGAAGTACCGTTCTATGTGGGTAACAACTAATATTGCGTCAAAACAGTTCCAAAATCCTCAAAAATGACACTAGCATTTATTATGATGTAATGTGAACGGGTCAAAAATTGCAATCTTTAACGTTTAACAACTTGAAACATTGAATATAGCTTATTTCGACTGAAAAAATGTATTTCAGGATATATGCTGCCCAGCTAATTGCAATGTTGCATTATATAGACCTACTTTACATGATAATAGGTAGGTAATGTACAGAATCGATGCTCTGATGTCATAGTCTCAGAGTCACGAGTGTGATGCCCTGATAATACGATCACAAGTGTGTGTTATTTTATTGTTTTTATTTCAAAGGGGACCTACGATGCAAAACCAACTTTTCTTGCATAATGTTACCTGTTTTTGTGTATTTGGGGTCTGCACAAGTCTCGAAAATGTAAAATCAAACCATGGAAACATGGTGGATTATATTTATAAAACAAACTTTCCTTGTGACGTTTATCCCAAGTGTGACGTCAGCGGATATCTCTATTGGTGCTAGAAATTTACCGGAAGAGTTTTGCGCAAGTTTGCTATTGTCATCCGATGCTGTAGTCAATAAGTGCCTTCTTTTTCGCGAAGTTGTGCGGCAGACTGGCTTGTACTGTACATGCACGTGTACAGCGATCAAAGGTCCGCTTACAATGGAATGACGCATACAATTAAAAAATGAAAATATTAATTTTCTATTTGAAAGTGTTGTTCGGTAAATGTTGAAAAGAAAGGTCTCATGGTGTTCAATGCACCAATGATTCTTAGTTTACTGCAGAATGTTTGCGATGACTAGCCAAAAAACAAAATAACTTTGAGAGGAAAAATAGTTGTTCTATTTACCCCCACTAAACGTACAAAAAAAGAAGCAAAACTGTGGCTCTATAACCAGGTACGGACCGTAGCGTGAGTTACCTGTACTGTTCCACCTCGTAAACACAAATATAGATATGAACAAAATAAAAAATGGTGGATATGTAGGTTACAAGATACCACAGTAGTAAACAGTGGGGATGCGGTACTCGGCATAATCCTGCACGGGACAATGAGCTTTAAAATAAAAAAATAAAAAATGGTGATATTAATTGAGATTGGATGACATAAAAAAAACTAATCATTAGGGCTGTGAATCTTTGGGTGTCCCACAATTCGATTCAATATCAATTCGTGGGGTCACGATTCGCTTCAAAATCGATTTTTTTTAATTCAACACGATTCTCGATTCAAAGACGATTTTTTTCCTGATTCAAAAGGATTCTCTATTCATTCAATACATAGGATTTCAGCAGGATCTACCCCAGTCTGCTGACATGCAAGCAGAGTAGTAGATTTTTGTAAAAAGCTTTTATAATTGTAAAGGACAATGTTTTATCAACTGATTGCAATAATGTAAATTTTTTTAACTATTAAATGAACCAAAAATATGACTTATTTTATCTTTGTGAAAATATTGGACACAGTGTGTTGTCAAGCTTATGAGATGCGATGCAAGTGTAAGCCACTGTGACTATTGTTAATTTTTTATTATTTTTTATAAATGTCTAATGATAATGTGAATGAGGGATTTTTAATCACTGCTATGTTGAAATTGTAACTAATATTGATACTGTTGTTGATAATATTCATTTTTGTTTCACTACTTTTGGTTTGTTCTGTGTCGTGTTTTCGTCTCCTCTCAATTGCTCTGTTTATTGCAGTTCTGAGTGTTGCTGGGTCGGTTTTGGAATTGGATTGCATTGTTATGGTATTGCTGTGTATTGTTTTGTTGGATTGATTAATTAAAAAATAAATACATTTAAAAAAAAAATTAAATTAAATAAATAAATTAATTAAATAAAATCGACTTTTTTAAAATGAGAATCGATTCTGAATCGCACAACGTGAGAATCGCGATTCGAATTTGAATCTATTTTTTCCCACACCCCTAATAATCATGATAATTTTTTTTGCCATATCACCAAGCCCCACAGCAGCCTTTGATTGATTGATTGAGACTTTTATTAGTAGGTTGCACAGTGAAGTACATATTCCGTACAATTGACCACTAAATGGTAACACCCGAATAAGTTTTTCAACTTGTTTAAGTCGGGGTCCTAAATCCGGATGTGTGAATGTATCAGACTCCTCAAAGCCCAGTGCACTGAATGAGTAAGTCGAATGAGCTAAACTAACCCAGGATTTCCACTGGATGCAGAATGGCTGCTGAATCAAACCACCACGGAATAGCACCGCCATCCATAGTCCGGTAATCCTTAAAGCCGTTCTGTTGTGGCTCCGTCAAACAGCAACATAGTGCAAACTTTTACAAGATCTCATAAATCCAGGCGTAATCACGTGAAAAGGGAAGTTGTAATAAAGCAACCACAAATAGCTTTTTTTTGTCCTTTCAGAAAAGCAGAAGCAAATAAACTCGGTCGTGCCATTAGTACCAGGTGCTGAACGACAACACCAATGACAGTTTTGCCTAGATAAACAACTTTATTTTTTTGTAGCAATCAACAATACAAGAGTATACGGGGGTGCCACAACAACCACTCCCCTGCTTTCCTGGTCCCCGTATCAGCTGGTATTTGACACAGGCCACCATATCCCCATATAGCTGCCCGGTGTATGGTTGTATATACTGAATTACTTTCATTTTGGACCTCCAGAATCAGCATGCCTTCATCCATTTGTGTCGACAAGTTGAAATTACGTCATGTCCGTCCCCGCCCATGAGGACGTTTCAATGTGTATAATACGATCTGCCTTAAAAACTGAGTATTTTATATTGAAAGTAATCTGGATAATTTATTTTGTGTTTGTGCATGACTTCCTGTCCAACACAAGCACATTTTAGCTAAAATTAACTACCGTATTTTCTGCACTATAAGGCGCACCGGGATATAAAGCGCACCTTCAATGAATGGCCTATTTTAAAACTTTGTTCATATATAAGGCGCACCGCATTATAAGGCATACAGCATTATAAGGCGCATAGAATAGACGCTACAGTAGAGGCTGGGGTTGCGAGACCTGTTGTGGCTCAATATTAGTCCATATATAAGGCGCACCGGATTATATAGCGCCCTGTCAGCTTTTGAGGAAATTTGAAGTTTTTAGGTGCGCCTTATAGTCCAGAAAATACGGTATTTTGTTGCAGTGTCCAGCAAATATACAAGCTCTGCGTATATTAAGCGCTGGAATCCGCAGGCGGTGAAAACGGGCATATTACCTTGAATAAAAACGGAAAGAGTACGCCGCTGTGCGGCTGCTGTTCCACGGCCGTTTCGCATTCACTGAAAATCCGGGGTAAGGTAAGAACGTTTAAAACATTTGTGAAACCATAAGAAGACTCTCAACGTATAATATGTAACGCCACGATGTGAGCGAGTTTTGCAGTTTTCTCTAACGCACTCGTCTATGCTAGTTTAACGTGAATGTAAACCATATAAAGAAAACACTTCTGGCCGTGCACTAAATATTATAAAGCACCAATATGTTACCGTCATTGTGGGCAAAAGAAAGAAAGTCTTAGGAAATAAACAATTATGTGAAATAAACAGTTTCATATAATATATTTAATTGAAAGTAATGCAAATAAAATCATCCTTAACCTTTAAGCTACATTAATTATGACTGTGTACCTAAAATCATTGTTTTATTTGATGTAGGCCAGGGCCGATATTCGGTAAGTCAATTAAACGACGAGAAATGAAAATTAAGTTGGTAAGTTTTCCAGCGTCAATAAATTGCCATGTGCCTGCTTCAAAAGCATTCATGCTTTTCGTCGCTTTCAGCAGCTACGCGGGTTTGTGCCATAGCGGAATGAAAAGGGGGTGAATTGTCTTGTCCTCAGTATTGGTCTTTGACTATTTGTACAAAACCCAAAATCAGTGAAGTTGGCACGTTGTGTAAATCGTAAATAAAAACAGAATACAATGATTTGCAAATCCTTTTCAACCTATATTCAATTAAATAGACTGCAAAGACAATATACTTAATGCTCGAACTGAAAAACGTTATTTTTTGCAAATATTAGCTCATTTAGAATTTGATGCCTGCAAAATGTTTCAAAAAAGCTGGCACAGGTGGCAAAAAAGACTGACAATATAGAGGAATGCTCATCAAAAACGTATTTGGTACATCCCACAGGTGAACAGGCTAATTGGAAACAGGTGGGTGCCATGATTGGGTATAAAAGCAGCTTCCATGAAATGCTCAGTCATTCACAAACAAGGATGGGGCGAGGGTCACCACCTTGTGAACAAATGCATGAGCAAATTGTTGAACAATTTAAGAAAAACATTTCTCAACGAGCTATTGCAAGGAATTTAGGGATTTAGGGAACCTTAGATCCCTCAGGCGGTACTGCATCAAAAAGCGACATCAGTGTGTAAAGGATATCACCCCATGGGCTCAGGAACACTTCAGAAAACCACTGTCAGTAACTACAGTTGGCCGCTACATCTGTAAGTGCAAGTTAAAACTCTACTATGCAAAGCGAAAGCCATTTATCAACAACAACCAGAAACGCCATCGGCTTCGCTGGGCCCGAGCTCATCTAAGATGGACTGATGCAAAGTGGAAAAGTGTTCTGTGGTCTGAAGAGTCCACATTTCAAATTGTGGACGTCCTGTCCTCCGGAAGAAAGAGGAAAGTAACCATCCAGATTGTTATAGGCGCAAAGTTCAAAAGCCAGCATCTGTGATGGTTTGGGGGTGTATTAGTGCCCAAAGCATGGGTAACTGGCTTAAGTTGTAAGTGGCTTAAAGGAAAATCAGAAGTGTAAGCACTAGAACTGGATGTAATATGGACAAATGGGGCAAATTATTTTTAGTGTGTTTTGATTTTTGTGTTTTACACTTTTCTCTACGTTTCTTTAAAAGCCTAACCAGGGACAAGGGTTGCAAATTAGTACATAAAATCTTATGTACTTTGACATCGGTTACCTATGGGTAGCAATGTTTCATTGTACTGTCCTTGTCAAAAAAATACATTAAAAAAATAAAAACTTACACATCTGTGAAGGCACCATTATTGCTGAAAGGTACATACAGGTTTTGGAGTAACATATGTTGCCATCCAAGCAACGTTATCATGTAGACCCCTGCTTATTTCAGAAATACAATGCCAAGCCATGTGTTACAACAGCGTGGCTTCATAATAAAAGAGTGCAGGTACTAGACTGGCCTGAAGTGAAGTGAAGTGAATTATATTTATAGAGCGCTTTTCTCTAGTGACAAAGTACTACCTGCCTGTAGTCCAGACCTGTCTCCCATTGAAAATGTGTGGCGCATTATGAATCCTGAAATACCACAACGGAGACCCCGGACTCTTGAACAACATAAGCTGTACATCAAGTACGAATGGGAAATAATTCCACCTGAAAAGCTTCAAAAATTGGTCTCCTCAGTTCCCAAACGTTTACTGAGTGTTGTTAAAAGGAAAGGCCATATAACATAGTGGTAAAAATGCCCCATGTGCCAACTTTTTTGCAATGTGTTGATGTCATTAAATTCTAAGTTAATGATTATTTGCAAAAAAAAAGAAGTTTCTCAGTTTGAACATTAAAAATCTTGTCTTTGCAGTTTATTCAATTGAATATAAGTTGAAAAGGATTTGCAAATCATTGTATTCTGTTTTTATTTACGAATTACACAACGTGCCAACTTCACTGGTTTTGGGTTTTGTAAAATGAGGCGTTGCCACTGGCCCGCTAGCATCACACAGTGAAACGTGTTAGCATGTAGCAGCTGCATGGACAAAATGATCACAACACCAAATGCCATGGCACCAGTGTAGTAATATTTCAATGTAAACCTTTGGAACAAAATGAGACTATCAAAACCGAGGAGCCAATATGCCGGATGCGCGCGAATACAACAAACCTGCACTCCCACTTGAACACGCAACTTGACAGTCCACACTCACTTTGCGTTTAGTAAACAAAACCGTGCAAAATAGTGTGCTCTCATAGAAAGTGTGGTTGAATACATCACCAAAAACATGCTGCCAAAACTAGCAATTCTAAAAGTGCTGCAAAAGTTTGACCGACATTTGTCATGTTGTCATGTCATGTCAGTGTTCCTCATTCGATCAATCTGCCAGACTTAAGATGCGTTTGCTTATGACCTGTTAATAAATCTGCTTATACTGTAGTGATTATATGGTTACTCTGCACTTTTGTTTCCAAAGGTCCTAACTTGATTATCAGTTAAATAATGTACAACTCTACCCCTACCTACATGTTCTATATTGAAGTGTAACTTTGTTTGTCAATACTTTATTTAGTAATTTTATTCATTGTTTTGCTTCAGGGCCTCCTCAACCACCCACTCTCTCCAAAACATATTGTATTGGTTGTGACCTTTATTCAGGTGCAACATGTTTGCGAATAGACAAAGCATATTTTATTGTTATTGGTTTGTTTTATTTAACTTGGAGATTTAAAGGCATTCATTCTAATTACAATGTTATAATATATGAGAAATACAGGTTTATTGCATTTGAAAGGCTGTACATGCATTATTATTATGTACTATCATTACATCAATGGTTAATTTGGTCTCATAAAAAAATAATGGTAATACTATGGTTTATCTGCAATAATTTGTAGGTCAATATATCGTCAAGCAATATTTGTTATCGGCCCAAACCAATTTGATGGCCTTCCTGCCCTGACATTTGGCCTTAGTGCCCTCAAAAAGGTTGCCGACATCAAAGGCCAAGCAGCCTTGCCCCTCAAATGACAAAATTCCTGGCCTGTACACAATGTGAATGTTATCCAGGCAAAAGTGTGACGTGTTCTGAACACACAAAAACCTCTGCAGCAGCCAACTATTACTTGTATTCCTCCGGGTCACACATTTGGATGCAATAAGCAGCTGTCGTTATAATCAGATTCATTGCCATTTGGATTTACACTTTGTTGCACTTCGACAAAATATGAGAAACCGCCAAAATGGAGTGAATAGATAATAATATGTACATCCCTGCACTGTGTCATGACACTATCTTTACCATGGGGGAATTGGATTATATCTGGAGTAACTCTGTGATTTCCACTCTGAGTCGGCATAAGCCACAGCTACGCCTCCAGCGACAACGTGAAAGAAGCAGCTTTCTCTTAAAAATACACATCATAAATCCCACTCAAACCTAGTATGTAGGATTGGGATTGATGTGCCGATCATGAAACAATCCTGTAGGAGCGAAGAGATGGCTTGTCTTTACAGAGCAAACATACAGTATTTCTTTGTGGCATAATCACATACTGCGCCTTGGCTGCTCCTCCAGCTTTTAAACATAATCAAGTTGAACTTTCAGTGCACTTTGAGGTGTGCCTCTCATGAGAGGTCAAATAACAACACCCACCTATCCTAGAGCTTCACAACACAAATTTTAGCATGATTCATTATTCATTAAGTGCACAGTGCAGAGAGCCCCTACCACCACTTTGCAAACAAACACATCCAAGGCGCATTGTGGTGAATTCTAATCGATAAATATGTTGAGTGGGAGGTCGCCCCTTGCATACACGCTCACCACAATATTGGCAGTGTTGAATACATGTAGTTTGCACTGCTCTCATGATTGCAGCACTCCAGCAGAATTTATTTTTTTTATTTTTTTTTTAAAGGAAGCATTTTCGGTCAAAGAAGACTCCCGAAAAACAAAATACTTGTGCAGTACAGCGGAAATTCCGGAAAGCAAGTGGACTTATTGAAAGCACTGAATTCGGAGACATAAAATCTTTTTAGGAGAGAATTAAGATCGAAACCTGAAATCTGATATGATCTGATGGAAACAGTAGTCATCGTAGCAATGCATTCACAAGGGTAACATTTTTATAATTTCCCGACTATAAGCTGCTACTTTTTCCCCACGCTTTATACAATGCTACAGATAATTGCTAGATTTTTCTGGATTGACACGCTTTACATACCGCCAATAAATTTAGCCTCGTCACATCAGACCAATGAAATTGCAGAATGGGTCACGGTTAGAGATCAACCAATTATCTGTGCTGATATTTGGTATTTTGATTGGCCGTCTTTTGTTTGTTTTTGTTTTTTTACAACTACAACATAACTACATCAACAGATACAATGCATTCTCATTTGATACCAGTACAGTGGAACCACAAGTCACGAACACCTTTTTTTATTTCGGTTTACGCACGTTTACATTGTACCAAATATGCCTCTGTGTACGACCATGTCTCGGTGTACGAACACGTATTTAATTAACTTTGCATGCTGCTTGAAGCCATCGGAGGCTGCTATTTTGATGTCATCACTTCCTGTGCACACGGGCACGGTGATTTTGAAGAGGCGTGGCCCCCTACGTTAACCTGACTCTCGCCAGATCTTTGTAGTTTGCTGAGCTCCACACAAGGATCTGGGAGTTCTCAATAGGAGATGTATTTCAGAAGGCCGGGCCTTGTAAAAAAAATAATTGCATGTGATTGGATAAAGTTGTCCGTTATCTTGAATGACGTTCTACTTCAACCACTCACATCAAAATCAACCCGTGACACGGATGAGAGCGACGCTGGGAAATCCAAACCCGGTAGGAAGAGCCAAAATATCCTTGCCGCCAATAAATGTCTTCAAAACCGTTCTCTGTTCATCTTTTAAATAATTAATATTCGATAGATTCGACAAAACAGTTGCAATAGCAGAATCAATGTCAGCACACGACTCCTCGCTGTGTGCCGCCATTGTTGTTTGAATCAAACAGTTGCTTCGGCGCTATGTCACTTCAATGAAACCCCGCCCGGCGATCCTGATTGGTTCATTATTTTCTGCTATCTGGAAGGAGTTTGCAATGCTTTCGAGCCCAGATCCTTGTGGAGCTCAGCGAACTACAAGGATCTGGCAAGAGTCAGGTTACCCCTACGTCACATCCTGTTCACATTCTGGACACACGGAAGCAGTCATTTCAAAGAGGTTCCACAATGAGCGGCACTTCTGTTGTGTTTATTTCCACAATTGTCGTACCTTGCGCCTGTCAGAGCTGTGTCAGCCTGTCTTAGAGATCACTTTGTGTAATCAGAAACACTCTAAATGTGTCCAAAGTTCACAGTTTGCTGTATAACTTCAGGTTGCTTGACAACCACTGAGCTTGTGTTTTAACTAGTTAGCCTCCAGCTTTCGGCCCCTTCAGTTTGAGGATTTTATCAGCGAAGGGGGCTTTATTCCACAGCAAGTCTTTAATTGTGATCAGACCGAAGGGGAAGGCACGACTTGAACACAAGCTGATAAAGGATCGCCTCAAACTGATCATTTGTGCTAATGCTAGCGGTGACTATGTGAAGTCACTGCTCATTTATCAATCCAAAACCCTTGGAGTGTTCATCAATGCCACAAATATTCCCTGGCACAAGATAACATGATTCTCCTATTTTAGTTTTTTGTTTATGGTGTGTTATGGGTCACACTCCTGCTGCTTCTCCTCCTGCTGTGCGTCCTGACAAGCGCACCGCGGGCCACGGCCGCTCTCTCTCCACTGCGGGCGCGCCTGCAGACAATCTGCAATCAACACACCTGCCCGTGATGAGCGATCAGCCTTCATAAGCCAGCGCAACCTGAGATCCGATGCCAGAACGTAGCCTCTCGTACCTAGTACAGTAAGCCCACACGTATCTAAGTCTCCCACATGTGCATTCTCTCTCCCTGTGCTCCCCCCACCCCGTTGTGCTCATTGTCTCTTGTGTTGTTGTCCTCCATCTTCCGGTCATCCTTACTTGTCGTCGAGTTGTGTGTCTTGTCATCTTGGACCTCCTGTGGATTCCCCCTTGCCTTCCTGGACTTCGACTATCCGCCTGCCCTCCGACGCTCGAGCCTGCCTTGCCCTAATTGGACTTCCGTCTGGATCTCAACACGCACCCTCAACACCCTCTGGCAACCACGCTCAGATAGGTTTCGTCTTACACTTAGTCACACTACATCTCACACTTAGTCACACTAGATCTCACACACCGCACTTACACAATAAGCTGTCATTAAACACGCTGACAGCTAACGGCGTCATCGCCTCTCTGCCGTCTTCTTCTCCCGCTGTCCCGTCACAGTACGTTCTGGCCATGACAGAACCAGATGGCAAAGACATGACGCATACCCCGCTCACTTCTCGAGCCTCCCCCGTTTCCAGTGTCGCGGTCATGCACATGGCACTCCAGCAGCACCAAGAGCACTTTTGCGTACTGGAGAACAAGCTGGATGCTGCTTTTGCTGACTTGTTAGCTCGACTGGATTTGATTTCCCCAGGCTCTTCCGCTCTGCCGGTGCTCAAGCGAGCCGCCTCAAACGCTGAAGCCCCCATGCTGCCCCCTTCATCCTGCGAGCCGAAGATCGGTAGTCCCAGAGCCTTTGAAGGGGATTTTGAGCTTTGCCGTTTCTTCCTGGTCCAGTGCGACATGGTTTTTCGTCACCAGACCTCCCGTTACACTTCTGACGGGGCCAAGATAGCCTTAATTTTCTCACTATTGACCGGAAGGGCTCTCCAGTGGGCCACGGCAGCTGTTGACCACAACCTTGGTCTCAGCACAAATGTTTCGATCTGAGTTCCAGGCAGTTTTTGATCACCCCGCCGATGGAGGGGACGCTGCCTCACGTCTTCACTCCCTCCAGCAAGGCTCTCGTTCTGTTGCAGACTACACCCTCGAGTTCCGCACCCTGGCCACCGACAGCGGGTGGGATAATAAGGCCTTGTTGAGCGCCTACCGTCGGGGCCTCTCCGAAGATATGAAGGACGTATTGTTGCGAGACCGACCGGCCACCTACCATGACCTCATCCAGTTAGCCCTGCTCATGGACCAGAGGCTCAAGGAACGGGCAGCGGAACGAAGACTTGCAGGCCGCGAGAGAGCCAGATGGCTGGCGTGGGAGAATCGGATCGCTTCCTACTCCCCTACTGCTGCCAGAGATCGGGCTGAAGGCGCCCACTTGGTGGACTACTCTGGGTTTTTCCCCGCACCTACCAGAGGGGTGGAACCCATGCAGTTGGGCAGGACACGACTTGGCGCGGAGGAACGGGAGAGGAGGTTCCGGCAACGCCTCTGCCTCTACTGTGGTTGTGCGGGTCACGTGATCCAGACCTGCCCCACAAGACCAAAAGATCAGGCTCACTAGTAAGGGAAGTACTAGTGAGCCACACCACCTTTCCCCAGGGTCGCAGTGACCCTGGCAGTCTCTTCCCCGCAACATTATCTTGGGAGTCAAGGAGTCTGAAGGTGGGAGCATATTTAGACTCTGGAGCAGATGAGAGCTTCATGGACCGTGATTTAGCCTGTCAAACCGGGATTAAGCTTCTGCCCCTGGAAAAGTCCTTACCAGCTTAGGCCTTGGATGGGCATCCCCTTGGACCCATCACCCACCGTACAGCACTGGTCACACTAACCCTGTCAGGCAACCACACGGAGCAAATCAGCTTGATGATCCTCAACGCCCCCGTCGCTCAACTTGTCCTCGGCCGCTCATGGCTTCGCTAGCACGACCCCCAGATTTCCTGGATCTCAGGGAGGATCCTAGCCTGGAGCACGGCATGCCATGCTAACTGCCTCAAGGCAGCAGTTCCCGTCTCGGAGAACCCCAAGCTCAAGTCTTCCCCATCTGACCTGTCTGGGGTTCCCGCTGTGTACCATGACCTTGCAGCCGTATTCAGTAAGGCACAGGCACTATCCCTACCCCCGCACAGACCGTACGACTGTGTAATTGATCTCGTACCCGACGCGGTACTCCCTTCTAGCCGCCTGTACAACCTGTCCATACACGAGAAGAAGGCTGTGTCTGACTACATCAGGGACTCACTCGCATCAGAGATCATCACTCCCTCCAAATCACCGGTAGACGCTGGATTTTTCTGTGTCGGCAAGAAGGATGGCTCCCTATGCCCTTGCATCGGCTACCGAAGACTCAACACCATCACAGTCAAGAACCGGTATCCTCTTCCACTCATGCGCTCCTCCTTTGAACCCCTTGCTCCCGCAACAGTCTTCACCAAACTAGACCTCCGCAATGCATACCATCTCGTCCGGATTAGAAAGGGGGACGAGTGGAAGACAGCCTTCAACACACACCTAGGCCACTTCAAGTACCGGGTCATGCCCTTCGGTTTGACCAACGCCCCTGCCATCTTCCAAGCTCTGGTTGACGACGTTTTGAGAGACATGCTCGAGAAATTTGTGGTTGTTTACCTGGATGATATTGTGGTCTTCTCTCACATCATGCAGGAGCATCAGCAGCACGTCCGCCTGGTTCTACAGCGCCTCATTGAGAACTGCTTGTTCGTCAGGGCAGAGAAATGCGAGTTCCATTCATCTTCAGTAAACTTCCTGGGCCACTTTGTCGAGAGGGGTAACATCCGAGCCGACCCCAAGAAGGTCAAGGCAGTGGTGGAGTGGCCTCAACCAACCACCCGTACTGAACTGAGGAGATTCCTAGGCTTTGCTGGATTTTACCGTCGATTCATACTCAACTTCAGTAAGGTAGGTGCACCTCTCCATGCGCTAACATCTACGCTTACTGCTTTTGTGTGGAACAAGGAGGCAGACGTGGCGTTCCAGAGCCTCAAGAGGAGCTTCAGTTCCGCCCCCATTCTTGTACACCCTGACCCGGACGTGCCGTTCACGGTTGAAGTGGACGCTTCTGACTCCGGGATTGGGGCAGTCTTGTCTCAACTTTTCCGTGGGAATAATGTGTTGCACCCGTGTGCATTTTTTTCTAGACGCCTCTCTCCAGCTGAGAGGAACTACGATGCAGGGAACTGAGAACTGTTGGTAGTCCACGATGCGCTGGTCGAATGGAGACACTGGCTGGAGGGGGCCAAGCATCCGTTCCTGGTCCTGACCGAACATCGCAACCTCATCCACATCCGCTCCGCTAAACGACTGAATGAAAGGCAAGCTCGCTGGGCGCAATTTTTCTGTCGATTTAACTACACTCTCACCTACAGACCTGGTTACCACGTAACGGCATGGCGGACGGTCTTTCTTGGATCTTCTCAGAGGAACCCACCATTAGATCTACTGCTGAGACCATCCTTCCCCCTAATCGCATCATCGGGATGGTAACTTGGGAGATCGAGGGCCTGGTCAAGACGGCCCTACGTTCCAACCCTGGTCCCGGAAAAGGACCCCCGAATAGACTGTTCGTCCCAGAACCTTTAAGGGCCAAGGTACTTGACTGGGCTCACTCAAGTGTGTTTACCTGTCATCCCGGAGTCCATAGGTCACTAGCTTTTATTCAACGCTGTTTTTGGTGGCCTTCCATGGAGGCGGTTTGTCGCCGCCTGCAGCGTCTGCGCCCGGAACAAGGCAGGCCACAGCCCTCCTGCCGGCCTCTTACACCCTCTTCCCATCCTCAGTCGACCTTGGTCCCACATTGCTGTTGATTTCATCACGGGACTTCCACCCTCTAGAGGTAACACCACAATCCTCACCATCATCGACACGTTTTCCAAGGCTGCACACTTTATACCATTGTCCAAACTCCCATCCTCTGCTGAGACCACGGACCTGCTGGTCCAGCATGTAGTCAGGATCCACGGGATCCCCTCCGACATTGTCTCTGATCGTGGCCCCCAATTCATTTCCCGGGTCTGGCAGTCCCTCTGCAAGGGGATTGGGGCCACTGTCAGTCTGACTTCCGTCTGCCACCCCCAAAGCAATGGTCAAGCAGAGAGGGCCAACTTCTGGAGTAAATTTGTTCCATGGGTGGAGTACTCTTTTAACTCCATGACCTGTGCAGCTACTGGTATGCCCCCGTTTGAGTTCTGGCTGGGGTTTCAACCTCACTTGTTTCCCTCCCAGGAGATCGAGGTGGCAGCTCCTTCCACCCGGGCCTACCTGAGACGATGCTGCAGAGTGTGGTGGTTCGCCCGCACTGCCCTATTAAAGGCGTCTGAAAGGATGTGTCGCAAGGCCAACTGGCGGCGCATCCCGGCTCCAGACTACCAGCCCGGACAGCAGGTGCTGCTTTGGGCCAAGGACCTCCACCTCCCGATCTCCTCCCAGAAGCTTGCACCACATTTTGTTGGACCTTATATATATATATATCAAAAGTTTAAACTAAAAAGGGTTAAAGTGCTGGTGGTAAAAAAGGTTAAACTTTTTACCACTACTATATATATATATCTATATATATATATAGATATATATATAAAGTTGTGGTCAAAAGTTTAAACTAAAAAGGGTTAAAGTGCTGGTAGTAAAAAGGTTAAACTTTTGACCACGACTATATATATATATATATATATATATATATATATATATATATATATATATATATATATATATATATATATAAAGTTTATATACACTTGTGAAGGACATAGTGTCATGGCTGCCTTGAGTTTCCAATAATATTTTGTGATAGAGTGATTGGAGCACATACTTGTTCGCCACAAAAAACAATCATAAAGTTTGGTTCTTTTATGAATTTATTATGGGTCTACTGAAAATGTGACCAAATCTGCTGGGTCAAAAATATACATACAGCAACATACATTATCAGTTTTGGTGATGTAGAAAAGTTACAATCAAATCAAATCTAATTAGCTTCATGGCATGGCCTTTTAACTTCATGTGAGTGATTATAATTGACGACACCTGTTGACTTCTCTGAGCCCATTTAAATAGGGCTCATGTGATGCAGTCATTAGACTCGGTTACAAACGCGACAATGGGAAAGTCAAAGAAACTCAGCACAGATCTGTAAAAACGAATCATTGACTTGAACAAGTCAGGAAAGTCACTTGGAGGCTATTTCAAAGCAGCTTAAGGTTCCAAGAGCAACTGTGCAGACAAGTGTTCCTAAGTATGAAGTGCATGGCAGAGTTTTGTCACTGCCACGATCAGGAAGAAAACGCAAGCTATCACCTGCTGCTGAGAGAAAATTGGTCAAGATGATCAAAAGTCAACCGAGAACCACCAAAAAGCAGGTCTGCAATGTATTGGAAGCTGGTGGAAAACAGGTGTCAGTTTCCACAGTCAAGCGTGTTTTGCATCGCCATGGACTGAGAGGCTACCATGCCAGAAGGAAGCCCTTGCTCCAGAAGCGACACCTTAAGGCTCGTCTAAAGTTTGCTGCTGATCACATGGACAAAGATAAGACCTTCTAGAGAAAAGTTCTGTGGTCAGATTAAACTAAATATGAGCTGTTTGGCCACAATACCAAGCAATATGTTTGGAGAAAAGGTGAGGCCTTTATCCCATGAACACCATCCTACAGTCAATCATGGTGGTGGTAGTATTATGCTCTGGGCCTGTTTTGCTGCCAATGGAACTGGTGCTTTACAGAGAGTAAATGGGACAATGAAAAAGGAGGATTACCTCCAAAGTCTTCAGGACAACCTAAAATCATCAGCCTGAAGGTCGGGTCTTGGGCGCAGTTGGGTGTTCCAACAGGACAATGACCCCAAACACAGGTCAAAAGTGGTAAAGGAATGGCTAAATCAGGCTACAATTAAGGTTTTAAAATGGCCTTCCCAAAGTCCTGACTTAAACCCTATTGAGAACATGTGGACAATGCTGAAGAAACAAGTCCATGTCAGAAAACCAACAAATTTAGCTGAACTGCACACATTTTGTCAATAGTGGTAAAAAATTCCACCAGAAACTTGCCAGAAGCTTGTGGATGGCTACCAAAAGCACCTTATTGCAGTGAAACCTGCCAAGGGACATATAACCAAATATTAACATTGCTGTATATATACTTTTGACCCAGCAGATTTGGTCACAGGTTCAGTTGACCCATAATAAATTCATAAAAGAACCAAACTTCATGAATGTTTTTTGTGACCAAGTATGTGCTCCATTCATTCTAGCACAAAAAATAAGAGTTGTTGAAATTATTGGAAACTCAAGACAGCCATGACATTATGTTCTTTACAAGTGTATGTAAACTTTTCACCACGACTGTATATCAGTTTTTCAAAAACTTTATCAAGAAATTCCAGCTCCCAGTGTACAAATTGGTGTCCACCACGGATGGAGCACCCGCAATGGTTGGCCGCTTCAATGAAATTATTGCAAAGTGCAGGGAGGACAATGCTTTGCCTGACTACCTCAATTACCACTGCATAATACACCAACAAGCGTTATGCGCTAAAATACTCAACATGAAAGAGATCATTGATGTGGCAACGAAGATCGCCTGTTCTATTTGCGCCGGAGCTCTTTAAAGACGGCTATTCCGTGCACATCTGGAGAAGGCTGACAGCGACCAATCTGAGTTGTTGCTCCACACTGACGTGAGGTGGCTTAGTCGAGGGAAATTCCTGCAAAGATTTCGAGAGCTCTGTCCAGATATTAAGGAGTTTTTCCATGCAGCTGGACATGCGGAATACAAGCGTCAAAATGGCGGTCAGTGGCTGTTAGATTTAGCATTTTTAACCAATCTGACAAACATGTTGAATGACCTTAATCTCGAGCTGCAGGGAAAAGACAAAACAGAGATCAATATGACCAGCTCGGTTAATGCTTTTAAACGAAAAATGCAACATTTCTCTTCAAAGCTGAAGCGCTATGATTTGGCAAACTTCCTGAACCTGGCATCAGAGCTGGAGATGCAAGGAAAGGCCTGTATGCAACTTGACAGTGCACGCTACACAGAGCAGATTGACAATTGTCTGTCAGAGTTTGACAGACGCTTTCAAGACTTTTCTTTTCTGGAGCCAGTCACTACATTTATGTGCTATCCTTTTCAGGAAGGTGCTGAGGTTGATTCACTTGCATCAAAAATTGCAAAACTGTTTCACCTGAACTCTTCTGGAGTGGAAGATGAGATTTTGACACTACAAGCCGACATTCAGCTGAAGTCCAGAGCTCATGGACAGTTCTGGAACTTACTCACAGTGGAAAAGTACCCCCACATGAGGAAATGCGCTACCTCCTTGACTGAATTTTTCAGCTCCACTTATTTATGTGAGTCAGCCTTTTCCCACAGGAAGATCACTAAATCCAAGTATCGTTCCACCATGACTGATGAACATTTGGAAGTGTGCTTGAGGCTGGCTCTCGGCAGATACTGTCCGAACTATGCATCCCTGACTGATTCCATCCAGTGCAAGTCATCAGGGTAAGGTAATGACAAAAAAGTTACATAGTTAATTGTGTTGTGCAATATGGACTCATTCGGTTTTGCAAGGTACATTAACATACATTGTACATATAAAGAATTCTCAATATATTCATAAATAAATATATGTTTTGCATTTTTGTAGTAGGTAGATCATTTTGGCTTGGTCATTTTATAAGTAGCTCACATGGTGAAAAAGTGTGTGCACCCCTGGTCTAGTACATATTTTGGTTTGGTCATTATTTTCACTCATATACCTTAACACATCCATTTCACCGTTACAAGCTCAGTAACTTGCATGCATGTTGCGTGGCCCATTAATCCTTTTTTAAAAAGTTATATTTAGTCAAAGTTAACGCGATAATGACGTGTTAACTATAAGGTCCTTTAACGGCGATACATTTTTTTAATGCGTGAATATCGTCCTGACTACTTTTTGACCGTTGGCTCGTTCTGTAGGTTGCTTGAGGAAATGTAATGGTGTCCAGTTAGTGTGGAATCACAAATGCAGAAATGTACAAAGAAAGCGTGACATTATAAAAGGCTCAGGTCTTAAAGCCATGACAAGTCAATTTTATCTTCAATTGCCGTGAGATGACATCATTAGATCGAAGGCTGCTGGCAAGCTTTGTCGCTTGTAGAGAGGACTAGATTCACGTCCGTGTTTACATTACAGTTGAGTGCATTACTAACATAAAATGTAGATTGTTACTCGAACTGCTTTATTAAGATGGAATAAAATCTCAGCAGAAAAAAAGACGGTAGCAAGGAAGTCTAAAGTCACTTTAATCAGAGACTTTTGTCAAAATATGTCAAGTTTTTGTCATACCAATCATACATGTCAGGCTTCACGATGATAGCGCTACGCTTCACATCCGGTTCAACCAACAAAACAACAAAAAATAGTGTTACATTACGATCATCTTTGTCAAGGATGTTTTGTAATGTTATGTGATATTTCTACATAAATACAGTAAATGTTTTCTGGTAATAGCGGCAGCGATATGATGACGGTAGACTGTCTAGTGTCTTTGAACAAGTCAGCCTTTTATTTATGTTCACAAACAGCACTGTCAAACTAAATAGAAGCACGCACGCACGCACGCACGCACGCACGCACGCACGCACGCACGCACGCACGCACACACACACACACACACACACACACACACACACACGATGGCTCCATCTTTGAACACTTTCTTTCTCGTCTCGTTCTTCGCTCCCACTGAGACTGGGTTTAATACTGCAGACACGCATGCCACTGCCCTTTGTAGCCCACATTGGGCAATTACAGTTCCCTACACAATATTACAATCGCTACAGTATATTCTTGTATAACCTGTTCTGATTGATAGTCTGCAATTACAGAATGTTTAACAGGCTGAATATTACTTTTTTATTAATAGAGAAGGTTGAAAAAGTGTCATGCAACAAAATAAATATGATTAAATTGTACAACATGTAATGTACATAATATCAGAAGCATTTATTCAGGTAGAAATATCACATTACACATTACCAAACATTGTTGACAATAAAAGCATATTTATAATAATTCACATTTTATGTTAATACGTGAAACTGATATCTAAACATGGAAGTGTAGATCCCCCTTTAAATGCAAGTGCTGCTACAACAGGAATACAAATCCTGTATTCCTACAAAACCCAAAACCAGTGAAGTTGGCACGTTGTGTAAATCGTTAATAAAAACAGAATACATTGATTTGCAAATCCTTTTCAACTTCATGGAAGCTGCTTTTATACCCAATCATGGAACCCACCTGTTCCCAATTAGCGTGTTCACCTGTGGGATGTACCAAATAAGTATTTGATGAGCATTCCTCAACTTTCTCAGTCTTTTAGCCACTTGTGTCAGCTTTTTTAAAACATGTTGCAGGCATCAAATTCCAAATGAGCTAATATTTGCAAAAAATAACAAAGTTTACCAGTTCGAACATTAAGTATATTGTCTTTGCAGTGTATTTAATTGGATATAGGTTGAAACAGATTTGCAAATCATTGTATTCTGTTTTTATTTACGATTTACACAATGTGCCAACTTCACTGGTTTTGGATTTTGTACAAAATCTGGCAGGACACCAATGCACTGCAGGTAGGGATGATGTTTGATAAGAAATTATCGAGTTTGAGCCTATTATCGAATTCTCTTATCGAACCGATTCCTTATCGAGTCCAGATAGGTTGTTGTACCGTATTTTCCGCACCATAAGCCGCACCTAAAAAACACAATTTTTCTCAAAAGCAGACAGTGCGGCTAATAACCCGGTGCGCCTTATATATGGATTAATATTAATATTTATTTTCATAAAGTTTAGGTCTCGCAACTACGGTAAACAGCCGCCATCTTTTTTCCCCGTAAAAGAGGAAGCGCTTCTTCTTCTACGGTAAGCAACCGCCCCCATAGAAGAGGAAGCGCTTCTTCTTCTACTGTAAGCAACCGCCAAGGTGAGCACCCGCCCCCGTAGAAGAAGAAGCGTGCGGATATTACGTTTCATTTTATTTGTGTGTTTCTGTAAAGACCACAAAATGTCTCCTACTAAGAGACACGCGTACAAGGTTCCACTGACTTTTGAAATTCCTGTGAACCGCACTGTGGATACAACGGGAGCACGTACGGTGAATATTCGCACCACAGGGAATGAGAAGTCGTCCTACTGTGGTTCTAGCTTGCCATGCTAACGGCCAGAAACTTCCACCCACGGTGATATTCAAAAGGAAGACCTTGCCAAAAGACAACTTTCTAGCCGGCGTCATCATAAAAGCTAACTCGAAGGGATGGATGGATGAAGAAAAGATGAGCGAAGAGACCTGGTGACTTTTTTCACGCAGCTCCGTCCCTGTTGATCTATGACTGCATGCGCGTCCACATCACAGATGGTGTCAAAAAACAAGTGAAGCACACCGAAGAAGAAGAATTCGAGGGATTTGTGGATGAGTAATAACTTCAGAAAGTAAGCTTTAAATGTTTATTTTGTGTGTTGTGTGACATTAACGTTCGAGCAACGTTGAATTATTGATGTTGCTTTTGCTCTGCACTATTTTGAGTGTTACTATTTTTGTGATTGCACATTTGCACATTACATTTTGGGAGTGAACACAGTTGTTAATGCTGCCACAACGATGACTCTTGCTGACCTACTGCCTTCGGTAATAGCACCATTCCCAAATTATGTCGGCTCTATTGATAAACTCACTAACAACTTTGACGATGCCTTGCGCGAAATTATTGATAGTATAGCACCGCTAAAGCAAAAAAGGGCCCCTAAAAGGCGCACCCCATGGTTTACAGAAGAAATTAGAGCTCATAAATTATCATGTAGAAAACTGGAACGCAAATGGCGCGCGACTAAACTTGAGGTTTTCCATCAAGCATGGAGTGATAGTTTAATAACTTATAAACGCATGCTTACCTTAGCTAAAGCTAAATACTACTCAAATCTCATCCGCCTCAACAAAAACGATCCTAAATTTCTGTTTAGTACAGTAGCATCGCTAACCCAACAAGGGACTCATCCCAGTAGCTCCACCCACTCGGCAGATGATTTTATGAATTTCTTTAATAAGAAAATTGAACTCATTAGAAAGGAGATTAAAGACAACGCATCCCAGCTACAACTGGGTTCTATTAACACAAATACGACTGTATATACGACGGACACTGCCCTCCAAAATAGTCTCTCTATTTTTGATGAAATAACATTAGAGGAATTATTACAGCGTGTAAGTGGGATAAAACAAACAACATGTTTACTTGACCCACTTCCTGGGAAACTTATCAAGGAACTGTTTGTATTATTAGGTCCATCAGTGTTAAATATTATAAACTTATCACTTTCCTCCGGCACTGTTCCCCTAGCATTCAAAAAAGCGGTTATTCATCCTCTGCTCAAAAGACCTAACCTCGATCCTGACCTCATGGTAAACTACCGACCGGTCTCCCACCTTCCGTTTATTTCCAAAATTCTCGAAAAAACTGTTGCACAGCAGCTAAATGAACACTTAGTGACTAACAATCTCTGTGAACCTTTTCAATCCGGTTTCAGGGCAAATCACTCTACGGAGACAGCCCTCGCAAAAATGACTAATGATCTATTGCTAACGATGGATTCTGATGAGTCATCTATGTTGCTGCTTCTTGATCTTAGCGCCGCTTTCGATACCGTCGATCATAATATTTTATTAGAGCGTATCAAAACACGTATTGGTATGTCAGACTTAGCCTTGTCTTGGTTTAACTCTTATCTTACTGACAGGATGCAGTGCGTCTCCCATAACAATGTGACCTCGGACTATGTCAAGGTAACGTGCGGAGTTCCCCAGGGTTCGGTTCTTGGCCCTGCACTCTTTAGTATTTACATGCTGCCGCTGGGTGACATCATACGCAAGTACGGTGTTAGCTTTCACTGTTATGCTGATGACACCCAACTCTACATGCCCCTAAAGCTGACCAACACGCCGGACTGTAGTCAGCTGGAGGCGTGTCTTCAATCAATCAATCAATCAATGTTTATTTATATAGCCCTAAATCACAAGTGTCTCAAAGGGCTGTACAAGCCACAACGACATCCTCGGTACAGAGCCCACATACGGGCAAGGAAAAACTCACCCCAGTGGGACGTCGGTGAATGACTATGAGAAACCTTGGAGAGGACCGCATATGTGGGTAACCCCCCCCCTCTAGGGGAGACCGAAAGCAACGGATGTCGAGTGGGTCTGACATAACATTGTGAAAGTCCAGTCCACAGTGGATCCAACACATCAGCGGGAGTCCAGTCCACAGCGGGGCCAACAGGAAACCATCCCGAGCGGAGACGGGTCAGCAGCGCAGAGATGTCCCCAACCGATGCACAGGCTAGTGGTCCACCCGGGGTCCCGGCTCTGGACAGTCAGCACTTCATCCATGGCCACCGGACCTATGCAACTCCCCCTCGCAAGGGACAGGGGAGAAGAGGAGAGAAGAAAAGAAACGGCAGATCAACTGGTCTAAAAAAGGGGGGGTCTATTTAAAGGCTAGATTATACAAATGAGTTTTAAGATGGGACTTAAATGCTTCTACTGAGGTAGCATCTCTAACTGTTACCGGGAGGGCATTCCAGAGTACTGGAGCCCGAATAGAAAACGCTCTATAGCCCGCAGACTTTTTTTTGGCTCTGGGAATCACTAATAAGCCGGAGTTCTTTGAACGCAGATTTCTTGTCGGGACATATGGTACAATACAATCGGCGAGATAGGCTGGAGCTAAACCGTGTAATATTTTATACGTAAGTAGTAAAACCTTAAAGTCGCATCTTAAGTGCACAGGAAGCCAGTGCAAGTGAGCCAGTGTAGGCGTAATATGATCAAACTTTCTTGTTTTTGTCAAAAGCCTTGCAGCCGCATTTTGTACCAACTGTAATCTTTTAATGCTAGACATAGGGAGGCCCGAAAATAATACGTTACAGTAATCGAGACGAGACGTAACGAACGCATGAATAATGATCTCAGCGTCGCTGGTGGACAAGATGGAACGAATTTTAGCGATATTACGGAGATGAAAGAAGGCCGTTTTAGTAACACTCTTAATGTGTGACTCAAACGAGAGAGTTGGGTCGAAGATAATACCCAGATTCTTTACCGAGTCTCCTTGTTTAATTGTTTGGTTGTCAAATGTTAAGGTGGTATTATTAAATAGATGTTGGTGTCTAGCAGGACCGATAATCAGCATTTCCGTTTTCTTAGCGTTGAGTTGCAAAAAGTTAGCGGACATCCATTGTTTAATTTCATTAAGACACGCCTCCAGCTGACTACAGTCCGGCGTGTT
Source organism: Entelurus aequoreus (assembly GCF_033978785.1). Classification (NCBI taxonomy): domain Eukaryota; kingdom Metazoa; phylum Chordata; class Actinopteri; order Syngnathiformes; family Syngnathidae; genus Entelurus; species Entelurus aequoreus. Next base: position 31,562,796 of record NC_084741.1, read on the forward strand.
GGTCAGCTTTAGGGGCATGTAGAGTTGAGTGTCATCAGCATAACAGTGAAAGCTAACACCGTACTTGCGTATGATGTCACCCAGCGGCAGCATGTAAATACTAAAGAGTGCAGGGCCAAGAACCGAACCCTGGGGAACTCCGCACGTTACCTTGACATAGTCCGAGGTCACATTGTTATGGGAGACGGACTGCATCCTGTCAGTAAGATAAGAGTTAAACCAAGACAAGGCTAAGTCTGACATACCAATACGTGTTTTGATACGCTCTAATAAAATATTATGATCGACGGTATCGAAAGCGGCGCTAAGATCAAGAAGCAGCAACATAGATGACGCATCAGAATCCATCGTTAGCAATAGATCATTAGTCATTTTTGCGAGGGCTGTCTCCGTAGAGTGATTTGCCCTGAAACCGGATTGAAAAGGTTCACAGAGATTGTTAGTCACTAAGTGTTCATTTAGCTGCTGTGCAACAGTTTTTTCGAGAATTTTGGAAATAAACGGAAGGTGGGAGACCGGTCGGTAGTTTACCATGAGGTCAGGATCGAGGTTAGGTCTTTTGAGCAGAGGATGAATAACCGCTTTTTTGAATGCTAGGGGAACAGTGCCGGAGGAAAGTGATAAGTTTATAATATTTAACACTGATGGACCTAATAATACAAACAGTTCCTTGATAAGTTTCCCAGGAAGTGGGTCAAGTAAACATGTTGTTTGTTTTATCCCACTTACACGCTGTAATAATTCCTCTAATGTTATTTCATCAAAAATAGAGAGACTATTTTGGAGGGCAGTGTCCGTCGTATATACAGTCGTATTTGTGTTAATAGAGCCCAGTTGTAGCTGGGATGCGTTGTCTTTAATCTCCTTTCTAATGAGTTCAATTTTCTTATTAAAGAAATTCATAAAATCATCTGCCGAGTGGGTGAAATTAAACAATGGATGTCCGCTAACTTTTTGCAACTCAACGCTAAGAAAACGGAAATGCTGATTATCGGTCCTGCTAGACACCAACATCTATTTAATAATACCACCTTGACATTTGACAACCAAACAATTAAACAAGGAGACTCGGTAAAGAATCTGGGTATTATCTTCGACCCAACTCTCTCGTTTGAGTCACACATTAAGAGTGTTACTAAAACGGCCTTCTTTCATCTCCGTAATATCGCTAAAATTCGTTCCATCTTGTCCACTAGCGACGCTGAGATCATTATTCATGCGTTCGTTACGTCTCGTCTCGATTACTGTAACGTATTATTTTCGGGCCTCCCTATGTCTAGCATTAAAAGATTACAGTTGGTACAAAATGCGGCTGCAAGGCTTTTGACAAAAACAAGAAAGTTTGATCATATTACGCCTATACTGGCTCACTTGCACTGGCTTCCTGTGCACTTAAGATGCGACTTTAAGGTTTTACTACTTACGTATAAAATATTACACGGTTTAGCTCCAGCCTATCTCGCCGATTGTATTGTACCATATGTCCCGACAAGAAATCTGCGTTCAAAGAACTCCGGCTTATTAGTGATTCCCAGAGCCAAAAAAAAGTCTGCGGGCTATAGAGCGTTTTCTATTCGGGCTCCAGTACTCTGGAATGCCCTCCCGGTAACAGTTAGAGATGCTACCTCAGTAGAAGCATTTAAGTCCCATCTTAAAACTCATTTGTATAATCTAGCCTTTAAATAGACCCCCCCTTTTTTAGACCAGTTGATCTGCCGTTTCTTTTCTTCTCTCCTCTTCTCCCCTGTCCCTTGCGAGGGGGAGTTGCATAGGTCCGGTGGCCATGGATGAAGTGCTGGCTGTCCAGAGCCGGGACCCCGGGTGGACCACTAGCCTGTGCATCGGTTGGGGACATCTCTGCGCTGCTGACCCGTCTCCGCTCGGGATGGTTTCCTGTTGGCCCCGCTGTGGACTGGACTCCCGCTGATGTGTTGGATCCACTGTGGACTGGACTTTCACAATGTTATGTCAGACCCACTCGACATCCGTTGCTTTCGGTCTCCCCTAGAGGGGGGGGGGTTACCCACATATGCGGTCCTCTCCAAGGTTTCTCATAGTCATTCACCGACGTCCCACTGGGGTGAGTTTTTCCTTGCCCGTATGTGGGCTCGGTACCGAGGATGTCGTTGTGGCTTGTACAGCCCTTTGAGACACTTGTGATTTAGGGCTATATAAATAAACATTGATTGATTGATTGATTGAGTTGTTAGAACGCTGGTTTGTAATATATTATTAAAGTTTGACGGACCTATCTGACTGTTTTTTTGACAATCCCTTTAGCGTAGCGTAGGTGCGGCTAATAACACGGGGCGGCTAATAGGTAAACAAAGTTTTGAAATATGCCATTCATTGAAGGTGCGGCTTACAACACGGGGCGGCTTATGGTGCGGAAAATACGGTATATGGAAAAAACACACAATATTTGGTTTAACAAAAGCTCACTTTTATTATATAAGAAAAAAATTAAATATAATACATAAATAAATATTGACTGTTACACCCCTAAAAAAATAAAATAAAATAAATAAATATTGACTGTTGTTACCCAAAGTATATTAAGAGGGATTTTTCAGAAAAACAAATATATACAGTAACACAAAAACAACCTGTCTCTGTGATCACTATAGGTGTATAAATAATAATATAGTGTTAAATAAAATCAGCCCTTGGGTACAAAACTGAAAATAATACAGCTCTCCAAAAAGTGCACTTCTGCTGCTATTTGACATAACTGTTTGTTATGATGCTTTGACATTGTTGCACTTTATTTCTTTATTGAAAGAACATTCTATGAAGAGAAAAGTTGTTTGCAAATGTGGTTACAATGCTAAAAAATGAAAAGTTAAAGCTAAAAAAAGAAATACACTTTATTGAGTTAACATTATTTCTTTATAGGGGGAAAGATGTGATGTCATGAGCTAGGGCAGTGGTTCTCAAATGGGGGTACGCGTACCCCTGGGGGTACTTGAAGGTATGCCAAGGGGTACGTGAGATTTTTTTAAAATATTCTAAAAAAAAAGCAACAATTCAAAAATCCTTTATAAATATATTTATTGAATAATACTTCAACAAAATAAATGTTTAGAATTAAGTTCATGAATCCAGATGGATCTCTATTACAATCCCCAAAGAGGGCACTTTAAGTTGATGATTTGTGTAGAAATCTTTATTTATAATTGAATCACTTGTTTATTTCAATAAGTTATTAGTTATTTTTATATCTTTTTTTCCAAATAGTTCAAGAAAGACCACTACAAATGAGCGATATTTTGCACCGTTATACAATTGAATAAATCAGAAACTGATGACATAGTGCTGTATTTTACTTCTTTATCTCTTTTTTTCAACCAAAAATGCTTTGCTCTGATTAGGGAATTAAAAAAATGTACACAGGGGGTACATCACTGAAAAAAGGTTGAGAACCACTGAGCTAGGGAATATAACAACTACACTACCCAGCATGCAACGGGAGTGATGAGCATGCGCGGTAGCCCCGAAAAGTGTTGTTGCATGTCGCCACCCGGCAGCTAAGAATGAGGTTATGAGCACGCTGTGAAAGTAAACGTCAAGAACTCAGCCAACACGCCTCGTCTGCCTTGTTTATAATTAGACAGACAGCACATATACAGTGTGATTAATTTTGTTTACAAGGAAAGAAAAACAAAAGTTAAAAAAGGGAGATGTCATATTAGTTGTATATATATGTATGTGCTGCGGTTGCTTTAAGAACGTTGCGACAGGTGCGTTGCTAGCCTGGTTGCTATGTTTCCGGTTGGTCGTGAAAGTGTTCGTCATGTGTTTGTACCCTGCTCAAATCTCTCAGTAAAGTTATTCATTGGATTATACCTTTTGTTTTGAAATTTATTACACCTTGGAGCGCTTTTTCTGGTCCATTGTTTTCCTGCTTTCCCTATCTGCTCCTAATGACTGAGCTCCGTGACGTCATTTCTTGTGATGTCTCAAGGGGCATATCTGGTCGGGACGGGATTCGTTCCCAGGGATTCGAAAAAAAGAACCAACTCCTTTTCTTTACTATAGTGGTCTCGATAACGGGTACCGGTTCTCAAAAAGGGATTCGAGTCCGAGGACTCGGTTCTTTTCTTATCGAACAACCGGGAAAACCGGTTTCTAGTATCATCCCTAACTGCAGGTAATTCTTTAATTGTCTTCAAAAGCTTGTTTATGTAAAACATTTCATTAAAGCAAACTATTTGTTCAGTCATGGTATTAAAACAATAATCTGTCTAGGGCAGTGGTCCCCAACCACCGGGCCGCTCGATTGGTACCGGGCCGCAGAATAATTTTTTATTAATTTTTTTAATATATATTTTTTTAATATATATTTTGTTTTATTTTTTTTTTTAATTAAATCAACATAAAAAACACAAGATACACTTACAATTAGTGCACCAACCCAAAAAACCTGGACATGTTTCAAACATTGGCGGGGTTTTTGCGTGAGACTGAGCCTGCGCCTTCATTCACCAAGCTGCTGCACGATCACCTGTCTGTGCTTTGAAAAGAGTTTGAGCGCTACTTCCCAACTTCAAAAGACCCACGAACTGCCGAGGAATGGATCCGCGACCCATTTGTCAACAAAGCAGATGAATCCAGCATGTCTGTGCAAGAAGATCAAATGCTGGAGATCGCAAATGACGGCACCCTTAAAAGTGTAGACAAAAACTCTGCCTGTTTTCTGGATTAAAGTCATGGCAGAATACCCAAAGATCGCCACCACAACACTGAAAACACTGTTGCCATTTCCAACATCCTATCTGTGTGAAGCGGGATTTTCTGCAGTGACAGCCACCAAAACAAAACAACGTAGCAGACTGGACATAAGCACACTTCGGGTGTCTTTGTCTCCCAATACCCCCAGTTGGGACCGTCTCGTTGCAGAGAAACAAGCTCAGGGCTCTCATTGATTTAGCGTTACGGTGAGTTAAAAATCTCATGCACTTTATATTCATTTTTAATGTTGTATCTGCATCTTATTTTGAAGGCATGTAAACGTTACCATAGCAACGAAAATCAGAGCGCGTTTGGGCAGAGGGAGGGGAGGGAGAGGGGAGAGGAGGAGCTTGTGAGTCGACTCGGGCACACAAACATGCAGGAGGCTTATCTGACGGTTCAAAGTGACAACTTTATTTCAGCTGTTGAAAAATAACATTCATAATGACAGTAGTGTGGAATTGCTGGTTCTTGTCATTTATATATTTTTCCACGTCATTTTTTTATTTATGTAATGGGCAGACAGGAAGTTACCAGAGACTTTGTTGTTATACTCATGTTATGTTGTTGGCGCAATGTGCTAATAAAGGTCCATATGAGTACACAGTGGATTCACGTTTATTATTTTAATTTTTCATGAAAAAAAAAAATGAAAAAAAATCCCCCCTCCCCCCGTCGGGCCGCGGGACAAATTATCAAGCCTTGACCGGTCCGCAGCTACAAAAAGGTTGGGGACCACTGGTCTAGGGTACATTTACTAATGATGAATTAATCGTGATTAACTTTGAGATAACTATGAACAAACTAAAATGAATCACGATTAAATATTTTAATTGTTTGACAGCCCTAATGATAATATTTTATGATCTTGAGAGGCCAAAATTGAAATTGTGATTAAAATTTGATTAAGTGTCCTGCCCTAGTACTGACTGAATTCCGTTGGTACTACTTGCTACCAATTAACGAACATTACCACATTTTTTATATCTTTGTTGCACGTGACATTATATCCAATTGCAAACTTGACAATGGCTCAAACACTTGGAGCACAAGCACTCAAGCAGCACAAAATACCACAATTTAAACATGCGACACTGTTTAGACATGTTCAAACCCACAAATACAAATGGTTTGACTACTGAGTTGTTGTGCATTTTTCAAGAAAGAGAAGAATTTCAACTAAAATCTATTTGAAATAAAAGTTGCAAAGCCTCCCAAAAAAGCCTCGAACACCTTACAGATGGTTGGCTCTCTGTGAAAAATGTGCAGAAGTGGGGAAGTCTGAAAAAGTTGAACCCAACCATGAAAGCTGTCTAATTAAGAACTTCACAGAACCTCTTCTGCGCTTCATCAACGCAATACACAGCGCTTCTCTCAATCAAACCGCTTGTCATTCAAAGTGAAGGCCTGTCTTAGCTTCCATATGGTTCCGCTGAAGGCAGAACAATAGCATCATGAATCGACTTTTGAAATAAGATTTGTGAGGAACTACCGCAGCTTTTGGTGCTGCTTTTACGTGTGCGTAGGCTCCAACTTTCTGATAAGTGCAATTGAAGCAGCAGGAGAGAACTTATCTACTAAAAGAAATAAATAGGTAAGACCAGGAATAAGAGGATGTATTTATTAGGAAGGGAGAATATTTCTGCAATAACAAATCATGACTGAACATTTTCTGCCTATCAAAATTGAAGTGTGTGCATTTGCAATTGGCCAAATGCCCACTTGCTGGCAGTGTCACAGCTAAGTCTCTATAGTAAGTTTAAAAGTTCAGCCCCCTGATGATTGCTCTCAATCTGTCAGCTGTGTGTTTGTGTGTGTGTGTGTGTGTGTGTGTGTGTGTGTGTGTGTGTGTGTGTGTGTGTGTGTGTGTGTGTGTGTGTGTGTGTGTGTGTGTGTGTGTGTGTGGGAGGCTGAGCCTGAGGCGGACCGTGGGAGAAACACTCTTCTGCTCTTTGACACTCAGTGGCGCACCTTCGCTTTATGCACTGCTCACAGTGGGAATTTAGAGTGCAGAGGGACTACAGAGGTCCTGCTCGAGCACATAAAAATACTGCAGTGCACGCCCCTCTCTAATGAGCATTCATGTTCTCAGTCATTGAAGTGTGCAGAAGCCAGACATGATAAAGATTCAAGCAACAGTTATGTTCAAGCAGGTTGAGGAGTCTTACAGTTTCTTAAGAATCCTGAAAGAGATTCCAGCATGTTGGACTGATTAAGTAGTGGTTATAGTGTACAGGACTATTGCATTTAAAGAGACTAAAAATGGACATAATAATCAGCAAATTGTTTGCTGATGACAGTAACTTCCCACAATTTGCAGGGCTCATGTTCACACCTATGAATAATTGATACGGCTATAAAGATGTCTATTTTTGACACACTAGCTTGGCGTTGAAATTCTCCTCAAATTTCAGACAAACATTGGCAATGAAAGTGACTGTTGTACCAACACACACACAATAACATGCATCCGCCTTCTTGCACTGACATCATGTCACCATTACACTGCATGTAACAATATGGACATTTCTATCACAATTATCAATGTATCAAATGTGATGAATATTTAATGGACCACAATGGAAACAAGCCTATTGGCTTTTTGTGCCATCCATTTGCCTTTTTAAAGCATTACATGGATTAAATTATTTAAGATGTCAATAAACTGGGGGCGGTATGGCGTAGTGGGTAGAGCGACCGTGCCAGAAACCTGATGGTTGCAGGTTCGCTCCCCGCCTCTTGACATCCAAATCGCTGCTGTTGTGTCCTTGGGCAGGACAATTCACCCTTGCCCCTGGTGCCGTTCACACTGGTGAATGAATGATGAATGAATGATAGGTGGTGGTCGGAGGGGCCGTAGGCGCAAACTGGCAGCCTCGCTTCCGTCAGTCTACCCCAGGGCGGCCGTGGCTACAAATGTAGCTTACCACCACCAGGTGTGAATGAATGATGGGTTCCCACTTCTCTGTGAGCGCTTTGAGTATCTAATAATAGAAAAGCGCGATATAAAATCTAATCCATTATTATTAAACTTCTCAATCAATCAAATTTATTTTAACACACACTACTTATTTTAACCAAGTTTTTACAAAAGTGATAACATAAAGAGACACACAATATAAACATCAGGTATTGTTCTGGCTTCTTAAGAGCCATATTATTTATTTTGAGTTATTAAATATGTTTATTTATTTATATTATTTAGGGGCAGCATGGCTCAGTTGGTAAAGCGGCCGTCCAGAAACTTAAAGGCCTACTGAAACCCACTACTACCGACCACGCAGTCTGATAGTTTATATATCAATGATGAAATCTTAACATTGCAACACATGCCAATACGGCCGCCATTGAATCCAATACAAAAAGCTCTGTTTTCATCTCAAAATTCCACAGTATTCTGGACATCTGTGTTGGTGAATCTTTTGCAATTTATTTAATGAACAATGAAGACTGCAAAGAAGAAAGTTGGAGGTGGGATCGGTGTATTAGCGGCTGGCTGCAGCAACACAAACAGGAGGACTTTGAGGTGGATAGCAGACGCGCTATCCGACGCTAGCTGCCGACTGCATCGGTGATCGGGTGAAGTCCTTCGTCGCACCGTCGATCGCTGGAACGCAGGTGAGCACGGGTGTTGATGAGCAGATGGGGGCTGGCTGGCGTGGGTGGATAGCTAATGTATTTAGCATAGCTCTGTGAGGTCCCGTTGCTAAGTTAGCTTCAATGGCGTCGTTAGCAACAGCATTGTTAACCTTCGCCAAGCTGGAAAGCATTAACCGTGTATTTACAGGTCCATGATTTAATAGTATTGTTGATGTTCTGTCTATCCTTCCAGTCAGGGGCTTATTTCTTTTGTTTCTATATGCAGTTAAGCCCGATGCTATCACGTTAGCTCCGTAGCTAAAGTGTTTCGCCGATGTATTGTCGTGGAGATAAAAGTCACTGTGAATGTCCATTTCGCGTTCTCGACTCTCATTTTCAAGAGGATATAGTATGCGAGGTGGTTTAAAATACAAATCCTTGGTCCACAATAGAAAAAGGAGAGTGTGGAATCCAATGAGCCAGCTTGTACCTAAGTTACGGTCAGAGCGAAAAAAGATGCGTCCTGCACTGCACTCTAGTCCTTCACTCTCACGTTCCTCATCCACAAATCTTTCATCCTCGCTCAAATTAATGGGGTGATCGTCGCTTTCTCGGTCCGAATCGCTCTCGCTGCATTGAAAACAATAGGGAAATGTGAGGAGCCTTTCAACCTGCGACGTCACGCTACTTCCGGTACAGGCAAGGCTTTTTTTATCAGCGACCAAAAGTTGCGAACTTTATCGTTGATGTTCTCTACTAAATCCTTTCAGCAAAAATATGGCACTATCGCGAAATGATCAAGTATGACACATAGAATGGATCTGCTATCCCCGTTTAAATAAAACAATTTAATTTCAGTAGGTCTTTAAAGATCAGACCTTTATAAGCCTTACTGTTGTTACTTTGGTCACCGGATTTTCAAAATGAAACTGCAACATTATTATACATATTGAAAATTATTACATTCATCCATCTATTTCCTACCGCTTATCTCTCTCGGAGTCGTGGGGGGTGCTGGAGCCTATCCCAGCTGCACTTGGGCGGAAGGCGGGGTACAACCCGGACAAGTTGCCACCTCATTGCAGCATTTATAATGTCAGTTTTGATTGATTGATTGATTGATTGAGACTTTTATTAGTAGGTTGCACAGTGAAGTACATATTCCGTACAATTGACCACTAAATGGTAACACCCGAATAAGTTTTTCAACTTGTTTAAGTCGGGGTCCACTTAAATTGATTCATGATACAGATATATACTATCATATATACTATCATCATAATACAGTCATCACACAAGATAATCACAATGAATTATTTACATTATTTACAATCAGGGGTGTGGAGGGGGGGGGGGTTAGGATATGGACATCAAGTAGTGGACATAGAGAGAGAGAGAGAGAGAGAGAGAGAGAGAGAGAGAGAGAGAGAGAGAGAGAGAGAGAGAGAGAGAGAGAGAGAGAGAGAGAGAGAGATCAGAAGGCATAAGAAAAAGTATCTGCATTTGATTGTTTACATTTGATTGTTAGCAATCCGGGGAGGGTGTTAGTTTAGGGTTGTAGCTGCCTGGAGGTGAACTTTTTTTGCGGTTTTGAAGGAGGATAGAGATGCCCTTTCTTTTATACCTGTTGGGAGCGCATTCCACATTGATGTGGCATAGAAAGAGAATGAGTTAAGACCTTTGTTAGTTCGGAATTTGGGTTTAACGTGGTTAGTGGAGCTCCCCCTGGTGTTGTGGTTATGGCGGTCATTTACGTTAAGGAAGTAGTTTGACATGTACTTCGGTATCAGGGAGGTGTAGTGGATTTTATAGACTAGGCTCAGTGCAAGTTGTTTAACCCTGTCCTCCACCTTGAGCCAGCCCACTTTGGAGAAGTGGGTAGGAGTGAGGTGGGATCTGGGGTGGAGGTCTAGAAGTAACCTGACTAGCTTGTTCTGAGATGTTTGGAGTTTAGATTTGAGGGTTTTGGAGGTGCTAGGGTACCAGGAGGTGCATGCGTAATCAAAAAAGGGTTGAACGAGAGTTCCCGCCAGAATCCTCATGGTGCTTTTGTTGACCAGAGAGGAGATTCTGTAGAGAAATCTCGTTCGTTGGTTAACCTTTCTGATTACCTTGGTTGCCATTTTATCACAGGAAAGGTTAGCCTCTAGAATGGAACCTAGGTAGGTGACCTCATCTTTCCTGGTGATAACAATGTCACCCACTTTTATAGTGAAGTCATTGACTTTCTTAAGGTTTATGTGGGACCCAAACAGGATGGATTCTGTTTTACCCAAGTGTATGCATAGCTTGTTGTCAGCGAGCCAGGTGCAAGTTCTACAGAGCTCAGCACTGAGGATTTTCTCCACCTGCGACTTGTCCTTGTCGGATACCAGCAGGGCAGAGTCATCCGCAAACAAAAACAATTCACAGTCGCATGCCGATGACAAGTCGTTTATGTATATTAGAAACAGTAAAGGTCCCAATATACTGCCTTGGGGGACTCCACAGCTCACCGAGAGGGGGGGGGGGGGGGGACGGGACATGGTGCCGTTCACCTCTACCACCTGCAACCTCCCCTCCAAGTAAGATTGATAAAAGTTCACCTCCAGCAGCTACAACCCTTAACTAACACCCTCCCCGGTTTGCTAATAATCAAATGTAAACAATCAAATGCAGATACTTTTTCTTATGCCTTCTGATCTCTCTCTCTCTCTCTCTCTCTCTCTCTCTCTCTCTCTCTCTCTCTCTCTCTCTCTCTCTCTCTCTCTCTCTCTCTCTCTCTCTCTCTCTCTCTCTCTCTCTCTCTCCTCCTCTCTCTCTCTCTCTCTCTCTCTCTCTCTCTCTCTCTCTCTCTCTCTCTCTCTCTCTCTCTCTCTCTCTCTGTAATAATGTAAATAATTCAATGTGATTATCTTGTGTGATGACTGTATTATGATGATAGTATATATCTGTATCATGAATCAATTTAAGTGGACCCCGACTTAAACAAGTTGAAAAACTTATTTGGGTGTTACCATTTAGTGGTCAATTGTACGTAATATGTACTTCACTGTGCAACCTACTAATAAAAGTCTCAATCAATCAATCAATCAAACTTTGAATTTAATGGAATTTCTTTTGGCGTGAAGTGAAAGGTTTGAGGAGAAGGGCTAGGAATGTTTTATTTTTCTAATGGAAACTTTTCTCGTGCCAATATTAGGCATCAATATTTAAGGGTTTTCTAAAATTCCAACACTTTCTCCTTAGTAGCACTGAAATGGAAGTATGGTGTTTTCTGCTAAAATTAAGAGTTAAAGGAAACTAATGAGCTGAGTCAAACCCCTCATTAAATAGTTAATTGAGAGTGATTGTCCATAGTAGGAGGAGGAGCTACAATCAAACAACATTGGCATGTACTGTAGACAACTAAAATAAATACAAGGAGCATAGGGAATGACATCCTTACACAAGTACTGTAGATAATTAAAAAAAAAGAGAAGGACTGAGTGCATATAAGTGTATAGTGTTATTAAACTGCATTTATTGTATTACAATAGTCATTCTTCTTCTTTCTACCAAGCATCAGACCTGCAAGCTTGATATTTCAGCATGTAATCCTGTCTACAAAGCTCTCTGGTCAATTGCTTCTACAACTGAGGGGAACAGAAGTCGATACCAACAGCTGACCTGTGAAGTGAACAGCAATTTGGATTCCGCTGCAAAACACAAGCAGATAAACTCCTAAAATCCTTGCTGCCTCTGCCAAAGGTTCGGAGGTAGTGTTTGCACTGTGGGTGGTTTGTCTGTCTCCTTGTCTGCTCTCCTCGCTGCAAGGTAGACAACTCAAAAATGACTTTGAGGAGCACAGCATGGAACATAGAACTAGCTGTAATTATAATCTGAGTTTGAACTATTGGACTTCACAAAATAAACTTATTTTTCTTTTTCTTTACTTTGCCAATATACGCCTCTGGCCCTTTGTACCAAAACTACAGTAGCGACTGCAGACTGCATTCCACATGTGATTCAGCAGATCACACTAATCTTACCAGTCTATAAATATCTAATGAATCCGGGAATGAAGCCGAACTGAGAGATTGTGAGTTTACTGATGTTACAATCCTTGTTGTTTTTATCAATAAACACGTAAATCAACTAATAATAATAATAATGGATTACATATATATATATATATATATATATATATATATATATATATATATATAAATATATATATATATATATATATATATATATATATATATATATATATATATATATATATATATATATATATAAATATATATATATATATATATATATATATATATATATATATATATATATATATATATATATATATATATATATATATATATATATATATATATATATATATATATATATATATATTTCTATTAGATACTCAAACCGCTCACAGAGAAGAACCCATCATTCATTCACTCCACATTCACACTTAAGGGTGGTAAGCTACATTTGTAGCCACAGCTGCCCTGGGGTAGACTGACGGAAGCATGGCTGCCAGTTTTTGAGCCTACGGCCCCTCCGACCACCACCCATCATATATTCGCCAGTGTGAGGGTGAAGTGTCCTGCCCAAGGACACAACTGCAATGATTTGGATGGCAAGCGGCGGGGAGCGAACCTGCAACCCTCAAGTTTCTGGTACGGCTGCTCTACCCACCACGCCATGCCGCTATAACACTGACATAACTTTGGTAACTAACAATGGTAACTAACAATGTAAGCCTGAGTTTATATCCTAAAATCACAAGGCCAAGCAGAATCTCAGGACACAGCGCCATACTTATTGATAATATTTTTACCAATGATTTTGATAATAATACCACAAGTTGCCTACTAATATCCGACATCAGTGATCATCTGCCAGTTTTCATAATCTATGACGGAAACTACAAAAAGAAGAACACTGATGACAGAAAGACATTTAGAAGAATATGTACCGAACAAAGTATGACAGCTTTCCAAAATGATCTGAGAAAACAAAGTTGGGACAATGTGTACTGTGAAAATGATGTAGATCAGGGGTCTCAAACACGCGGCCCGCGGGCCAATTGTGGCCCGGGAGACGTTATTTTGCGGCCCCCACCTTAATATGAAAGTTTAATGTTAGTGCGGCCCGCGAGTTTTAAATGAATGGCGCTTGACAGCGTTGTGTGCGGAGCTGAAGAAATCTACCAATCACGTTGTGGTATGAGGCTCTCGACAATATCGAGGGCGTGCCGTGATGGCACTGTCATCAGTGTCCTCTAGAATCTGTCACCGCATCATCTTTTTCTCCATACTAACAGCGTGCCAGCCCAGACACATGTTGTATGAGGCTTCTAGAGACACACGCAGGTTATTGCAAGACATACTTGAGGAACAGCCATACATTTCACACTGAGGGTGGTCATATTTTATTTTATTTATATTTTAACACTGTTACAAATATGCGCCACACTGTGAACCCACACCAAACAAGAATGACAAACACATTTCGGGAGAACATCCGCACCTAAACACAACATAAACACAACAGAACAAATACCCAGAATCCTTTGCAGCCCTAACTCTTCCGGGCTACAAAAACACCCCCGCTACCCCTAACCCCGCCCAACTCAACCCCCCCCATCTCCCGAATTCGGAGGTCTCAAGGTTGGCAAGTATGCATTGATGTCACTTGCGTAATGCAAGCAGAGAAACATTTTGCCGCTTTTCTATGACACACGCTCTTCCTTCCTCCCTCCCTGCCTCCCTCCCTCGCCCGCCTGCTCGCTCCCGCCCCCGTTGTAAACAGTCCGGGCGGGGAAGACGAGCACTCCGCCGAAGGAGCGAGCGACAATACAAAAGTGTGGTGCACTGGACCCCAGCGCTGATACAGACGTGGTGATGTTAACCCGTTCGGGGCTAATTGTGCTACCGTAACTGTAAACTCCACCCCCCACCCTCCTCCCGTTGGCTCCAGACAGAGACGATTTTTGATGCAATATTTCTTTCACAGGGGCACCCCGACGTGTCTTATTTCATTTCATTTCATTTTTATTTATCTCCTTCATTGATGTGCATCTTTGATCGATAGACAATTATACCTCAATTTTTAAATTATACATTTACACACCAATGCCTGAGAAGGAGCAGGATGAAGAAAAATCTTATATTTTTCTGCCCCCTTCAACATAGTACGTAGTCTTACTTAATGATATCATATAAACAAACAATTACATCCAAATATAACGAAAACAAACAAAAAAACACAAGAAGTGCAAAACTTCATGATGTACAAAAAGAACAAAAAAAACAAAATAAGTAGTATACACCTCACAGGATGATACAAAACAAATACAAAACTAGGCAAAAAATAAGTAAAATAATAAATATAAAGCAAAATGTAAACAGTTATGGCTGTCCATATGATCTCATTGTTCTGTCCTTATATATTTTTTCAATTGGAATATATTTTTACAATCTTTTATCTCTTGTAAAGAGAATTCCATAGTTTAACCCCCACCACTGATATACACATTTGTTTTAAAGTTGTCCTTGAATACTGATGTTGGAAATGACCTTTTCTTCTATGCTCTTCATTCTCAGAAGTGATGACAAACATTTTTTGTAAATTTGCTGGTAATGTTTTACTTTTAGCCTTAAACATGACACATAATGTCTGTAACTTTACTAGCTCCTGTAGTTTCAATAAACCCGAATTAATAAATAATATGTTAGTGTGTTTTAAGTAATCTACTTTATGAATAATCCTTATAGCTCTTTTCTGTAGTTGATACAGAGAAAGTTGCGTTGCACAAGGAATACAATTTGAAACGTCATTATACAACTAGACATGCTGAGGAGTATGCAAAATACTAGGGGAGTGAACCGGGTTGCAAATTTTAAAACCAGTCTACTGAGGCAACAAGATTTCGTCAAGAAAGCAAGCGAAAAGAGCGATGCAGCAGTCAAAGCTTAGCTACATGGTGAGTGAGATGGTTGCTAGGGCGGGAAAGCCATTCAAAGGAGGTGAATTCATTAAAAAGTGCATGTTAGATTTTTTTTAAGAAATCTTTTCTTGCGGCCCAGCCTCACCCAGTTTCTGCATCCAGTGGCCCCCAGGTAAATTGAGTTTGAGACCCCTGATGTAGATGATGCATATGGTATTTATTTAATACCTCCGAGATGCTTTATGACAAACACTGTCCATTGAAAAAACTTAGTAAGAAGCAAAAGAAAAATAATCAACCACAGATGACAAAAGGACTGAAAGATGCTAGCAAAAAGAAGAATACATTATATATAGAACATGTATATCACAAAGATCTACAGAGGCAGAAAACAAGTACAAAATGTATAAGAACAAGTTAACTGGCATACTACGAACAAGTAGAAAGGAATATTACAGTCAATTATTGGACAGGAACAAAAACAATATGAGAGCAACATACAACATCCTAAATAGCATTATTAAAAATGGTGCTAAGAGGGACTATCCTAAATACTTCTCAAATGGAAATGTAAAAAATGACAATATGAACGAAGTAGTTGAAAGCTTCACTAAGTACTTTGTGAACATTGGACCAAATCTGGAGGAAAAGATTCCAGATCCCGAGTCAGTTGAGGACTTGAATGACACTGTAGACAGAAACCCCAACTCTATGTTCCTCGAAGGAGTGAAAAAAGAGGAAATATTCTATATCGTGGAAAAAAAAAGGTCAATCCAAGACCTCAACTGATTGTAACGTAATTGATATGGAAAAAAAAGGTTATTGAAGAGCTTTCAGAACCTTTAACATATATCAGCAACCTATCATTTCAAACAGGCAAATTCCCAAATAAAATGAAAATAGCAAAAGTTGTACCAATTTATAAGACTTGTGACAAACACCAGTTTACAAACAAACCGTTTTTTCTACTTCCACAATTTTCAAAAAATATTGAAAAACTTTTTAACAGATTAGACAAATTCATAAATAAAAACAAAACACTCACAGACAACCAATACGGATACGAAGTTAACATCTCCACATCAATGGCATTAATTGAATAACGCAAGAGATCACCAATGCAATAGAAAGCAAAAAATATGCTGCTGCAGTGTTTATGGATTTAACAAAATTTGACACAATTAATAACAGCATCTTAATAAACAAATTAGAAAGGTATGGAACCAGAGGGTTGGTCTTGAACTGGCTTAGAAGCAACTTAACCAACAGGAAGCAATACATGAAGATAGGCAAACACACTTCTACAAAGCTGAAAATATTTTGTGGCGTACCACAGGAATCAATACTGGGACCAAAATTGTTCAATCTGTATACAAACAACATTTTTAAAGTTACAAAGGACTTAAAGTTAGTAATATTTGCAGATGATACAACTGTGTTTTGTTCAGGAGAGAACACACAAAAGCTAATACAAATAACAGAAGAAATTAACAAATTAAAAATATGGTTTGACAAAAACAGACTTTCTTTGAATCACAGTAAAACTAAAATAATATTATTTGGTAACAGTCGAAGGAGAAGTCAAACACAAATACAAATAGATGGAGTAGACATTGAAAGGGTAAAAGAAAACACATTTTTGGGTGTAATAATAGATGATAAAATGAACTGGAAACTTCATGTAAAAAATATACAACATAAAGTAGCAAGAAACACGTCAATAATGAATAAAGCAAAACATGTTGTGGACCAAAAATCACTTAATATTCTTTACTGCTCGCCACTGTTACCATATCTAAGTTATTGGGTAGAAATATGGGAAAACAACTACAAATGTGCGCTTCATTCATTAACGGTGTTACAAAAAAGATAAATTAGAATAACACATAATGTTGGATATAGAGAACATACAAACCCTTTATTTATTGAATCACAACTATTAAAATTAAACGATTTAGTGCATTTGCAAACATCTAAGATTATGAACAAAGCAAACTATAACCTGCTGCCCAAGAATGTGCAACAATTTTTCTCAACAAAAACTGAGAAATACAACAGAGGAAAATGTAATTTAAAACATTTGTATGCTCGCACAACACTTAAACCTTTAGCATATCCGTATGTGGAATTAAATAATGGAATGGATTAACCAAATAAATCAAACAAAGCACCAATAAGATTAAAATTAGGAGACTGTTCAAACTACAAGTGTTCACAAAGTACACAGAAGAACAATTATGATGAAAATTTTGAACATTTATTTTTATTTTTTTTGGAGATAAAGATTACTTATGCATTTAATATTAGTTTACTTAATATGGCATATTATTTATTTATGATGTATTTATTCACTGTTCTGTTACAGAGAACAAGGAATGGGATAAAATTGCTATGGTATGAAAAGGGGTAGGATTAAATAAGCTCAGCTTCTTCTTACTCCTTTTCGGACGTGCTGTAATGAAACAACTGGAAATATGTGATGCATTACATTGTATCGTATGCATGTT
Organism: Entelurus aequoreus; assembly: GCF_033978785.1. NCBI lineage: Eukaryota > Metazoa > Chordata > Actinopteri > Syngnathiformes > Syngnathidae > Entelurus > Entelurus aequoreus. Next base: position 31,580,532 of record NC_084741.1, read on the forward strand.
TGGAATAAACTGAAACTGAACTGAACTGAACCAGAATTTTGCATTGCTTGTGTATAAAGTACACTGCTTGGCCAAAAAAAAGGGTCAAACTCTTTCACTGGAATGCCTTTAGCTTTGAATACAGCACACATCCCCTGTGGTGCAGTTTCCACAAGCTTCTGCAAGGTCACATTTATTTCTGTCCCATGTTGGTTTTGGACTGCTGCACAAAGATGGTGTTTTCCCTAGTAGGGATGGACGATATAGCCAAAAATCTATAGCGTGATGTATATTGCAGCCTAATGCGATAACGAGATGGATATATATATATATATATATATATATATACATACTGTATATCGTATTTTCCGCACTATAAGGCGCACCTAAAAACCTCCAATTTTCTCAAAAGCTGACAGTGCGCCTTATAATCCGGTGCGCCTTATATATGGACCAATATTGAGCCACAACAAACCTAAACTTCATTTTCATAAAGTTTAGGCTTCGCAACTACGGTAAGCAGCCAACAACTTCTTTTTCCCCCGTAGAAGAAGCGCTTCTTCTTCTACGGTAAGCAGCTGCCAACTTCCTTTTCCCCCGTAGAAGAAGAAGTTCTTCTTCTATGGTAAGCATCCGCCGAGTTAATTTTCCCCCGTAGAAGAAGCGCTTCTAACCCAAAAATGGCTCCTATTAAGAGACACGCTTACGACGCAGAGTTTAAACTTAAGACGATCAGTCACGCAGTAGAACACGGTAATAGAGCAGCAGCGAGAGAATTTAACATAAACGAATCAATGGTGTTTAATACGGACACTGAAGATAGGGCTGGGCGATATATCGATAGATGCGATATATCACAGGATTGTCTCTGTGCGATATAGAAAATTATTATATCGTGATATTCGAGTATACGTTCTCACGCAGTTGCTTTTAGCTGCGGACATTACACTGCAGGCTCTTCTCACTCTTTCTTGTCTGTCCTTCTCACAGACAGCGAGCGCACCTTCTACATACGTCACATACTGTCACGACATACGTCACATACGTATACGCCCTCGCGGAGTAGAGAGGTAGCAGCATGGCTAAAGTTAGCTGTGGTGCGAGTGGTAATACAAGAGAAAGAAGGTGCAAATCTGGTAACAAAAGAAGGAAGAATTAATTCCCAAGAAAAACAGCACGGGGTCCACCATCTGGCGGGGGTTTGGCTTCAAGTGGGAATATGTCGATCAGACAACCCTAATTTGTAAAGTGTGGGGGAAAAGCATTGCTACAAAAAGTAGCATTACTGCTAATATGTAGCATCATTTGAAAAGTCACCTGCTAGAGAATGTAGAGTGCTTACTCCGCATGTCAACATCTCCGTTTGGTGCCACACGCTCACACCATCAAAATAACGAGGCAAACATTTCCAGATCACCACCGTATGAAAAAAATAGTCAACAACAAAAGAGATAACGTCCGCAGGAACCTACCACATAGCGAAGGACGTACACAATTTGATTTCCTATTAAACAGCTAATTTTTATTTGACACTTATTGAAATATCTTGTGTGACATCATGTACAAAAGTGCACTTTATTTGTTTTAAACTATTGTAGTGGCGTTCTGTACAAAAAGTGCACTTTAATTTAGTGTTGTTTTGATTTGTCATCTTAGAGACATCATGCACAAAAGTGCACTCATAGCTTGTTTTAAAATGACTGACAATTTTGCACTTTCTGTTTTGGAAATGACATGAATGTTTGTGCCACTGCTTAATAACTGTTTAATAAATACAGTGTATATATATGTGTATATGTAAATGTATATATTAGAGATGTCCGATAATATCGGCTGATAAATGCTTTAAAATATAATATCGGAAATTATCGGTATCATTTTTTTTATTATCGGTATTTATTTTTTTTATTAAATCAACATAAAAAACACAAGATACACTTACAATTAGTACACCAACCCAAAAAACCTCCCTCCCCCATTTACACTCATTCACACAAAAGGGTTGTGTGAATGTAAGTGCAAGTTAAAATTCTCCTATGCAAGGCGAAAACTGTTTATCAACAACACCCAGAAACACCGTCGGCTTCGCTGGGCCTGAACTCATCTAAGATGGACTGATACAAAGTGGAAAAGTGTTCTGTGGTCTGACGAGTCCACATTTCAAATTGTTTTTGGAAACTGTGGACGTCGTGTCCTCCGGACCAAAGAGGAAAAGAACCATCCGGATTGTTATAGGCGCAAAGTTGAAAAGCCAGCATCTGTGATGGTATGGGGGTGTATTAGTGCCCAAGACATGGGTAACTTACACATCTGTGAAGGCACCATTAATGCTGAAAGGTACATACAGGTTTTGGAGCAACATATGTTGCCATCCAAGCAACGTTACCATGGACGCCCCTGCTTATTTCAGCAAGACAATGTCAAGCCACATGTTACATCAACGTGGCTTCATAGTAAAGAGTGCGGGTACTAGACTGGCCTGCCTGTAGTCCAGACCTGTCTCCCATTGAAAATGTGTGGCACATTATGAAGCCTAAAATACCACAACGGAGACCCCCGGACTCTTGAACAACTTAAGCTGTACATCAAGCAAGAATGGGAAAGAATTCCACCTGAGAAGCTTAAAAAATGTGTCTCCTCAGTTCCCAAACGTTTACTGAGTGTTGTTAAAAGGAAAGGCCATGTAACACAGTGGTGGACATGCCCTTTCCCAACTACTTTGGCACGTGTTGCAGCCATGAAATTCTAAGTTAATAATTATTTGCAAAAAAAATATAAAGTTTATGAGTTTGAACATCAAATATCTTGTCTTCGTAGTGCATTCAATTGAATATGGGTTGAAAATGATTTGCAAATCATTGTATTCCGTTTATATTTACATCTAACACAATTCCCCAACTCATATGGAAACGGGGTTTGTATATATACATATATATGTATGTGTATGTATGTATACACATGTATATATGTATACACACACACACACACATATATATATATATATATGTATATATATATATATGTATATATATATATATATATGTATATATATATATATATATATATATATATATATATATATATATATATATATATATATATATATATATACATATATATATACACATTATATATACACATTTTATATGTATGTATATATATATATATATATATATATATATGTGTATATATATATATATATGTGTATATATATATATATATATATATATATATATATATATATATATATATATATATATATATATATATATATATATATATATATATATATATATATATATATACTACCGTTCAAAAGTTTGGGGTCACCCAAACAATTTTGTGGAATAGCCTTCATTTCTAAGAACAAGAATAGACTGTCGAGTTTCAGATGAAAGTTCTCTTTTTCTGGCCATTTTGAGCGTTTAATTGACCCCACAAATGTGATGCTCCAGAAACTCAATCTGCTCAAAGGAAGGTCAGTTTTGTAGCTTCTGTAACGAGCTAAACTGTTTTCAGATGTGTGAACATGATTGCACAAGGGTTTTCTAATCATCAATTAGCCTTCTGAGCCAATGAGCAAACACATTGTACCATTAAAACACTGGAGTGATAGTTGCTGGAAATGGGCCTCTACACACCTATGTAGATATTGCACCAAAAACCAGACATTTGCAGCTAGAATAGTCATTTACCACATTAGCAATGTATAGAGTGTATTTCTTTAAAGTTAAGACTAGTTTAAAGTTATCTTCATTGAAAAGAACTGTGCTTTTCCTTAAAAAATAAGGACATTTCAATGTGACCCCAAACTTTTGAACGGTAGTATATATATATATATATATATATATATATATATATATATATATATATATATATATATATATATATATATATATATATATATACAAACCCCGTTTTCATATGAGTTGGGAAATTGTGTTAGATGTAAATATAAACGGAATACAATGATTTGCAAATCATTTTCAACCCATATTCAGTTGAATATAAGACAACATATTTGATGTTCAAACTGATAAAAATTATTTTTTTTTTTGCAAAAAATCATTAACTTTAGAATTTGATGCCAGCAACATGTGACAAACAAGTTGGGAAAGGTGGCAATAAATACTGATAAAGTTGAGGAATGCTCATAAAACACTTATTTGGAACATCCCACAGGTGAACAGGCAAATGTGGACTCGTCAGACCACAGAACACTTTTCCACTTTGTATCAGTCCATCTTAGATGAGCTCAGGCCCAGCGAAGCCGACGGCGTTTCTGGGTGTTGTTGATAAACGGTTTTCGCCTTGCATAGGAGAGTTTTAACTTGCACTTACAGATGTAGCGACCAACTGTAGTTACTGACAGTGGGTTTCTGAAGTGTTCCTGAGCCCATGTGGTGATATCCTTTACACACTGATGTCGCTTGTTGATGCAGTACAGCCTGAGGGATCGAAGGTCACGGGCTTAGCTGCTTACGTGCAGTGATTTCTACAGATTCTCTGAACCCTTTGATGATATTACGGACCGTAGATGGTGAAATCCCTAAATTCCTTGCAATAGCTGGTTGAGAAAGGTTTTTTTTAAACTGTTCAACAATTTGTTCACGCATTTGTTGACAAAGTGGTGACCCTCGCCCCATCCTTGTTTGTGAATGACTGAGCATTTCATGGAATCTCCTTTTATACCCAATCATGGCACCCACCTGTTCCCAATTTGCCTGTTCACCTGTGGGATGTTCCAAATAAGTGTTTGATGAGCATTCCTCAACTTTATCAGTATTTATTGCCACCTTTCCCAACTTCTTTGTCACGTGTTGCTGGCATCAAATTCTAAAGTTAATGATTATTTGCAAAAAAAAAATGTTTATCAGTTTGAACATCAAATATGTTGTCTTTGTAGCATATTCACTGAATATGGGTTGAAAATGATTTGCAAATCATTGTATTCCGTTTATATTTACATCTAACACAATTTCCCAACTCATATGGAAACAGGGTTTGTATGTCATTGTCCTAATATTAATCCCTGTGATGAACATTGAGCATATGTGCTTCCCAAATTGTATATCCCGTCTTTACAGCATCATTACGAGTCAGTGGTTAAAGTTAGTGACTTGCTGTTATTTTCTGGTTAAACTGCATCTTAAGATATTTCAAACAAGCCCCTGATTGTACTGATTTTTGGATTTGAGCATACACCATTTTTAGTAGGGAATACATGCAAATCATAATACATGAGGCCCCTGGTCTGTTGAAAGAAAATACAAATATTTCTGTGTTTTTGTAGAGCGATACAAATTAATTGAGTGGCAAATATGGACAGCACATGACAACAGGCTACTGGTATGCAATCACTTTGTTTCCACTAAATAAAGAACCAAGAGATAGACATGTTAAAGTGTTATTTTCATCATCTAGAATGTTTTATGTCTGATTTAAAAGACAAACTTTTACTGCTGATTGATTGCCGTGTTTTCAAAAATGTTATGACTTTGTGCAACACACCATGCACATGTTCAGAGCAAATCATTTATTAACATGCAACGTTACTGTGACGACCCGGTCGCATAGTGATGCGAATGTTCGTTCTCCCAGGGATGCAGATCGGGCTTCGGACACAGCTTGCAGGTAAAGAATGATTTATTTAAGAAATAAATAATACTGAACAAACAAAAACGTGCTCATAGCACTTAAGGCAGAAACAAAAGGAACTAGCGTGGGAGCTAGAAGGTAAACACTAAACAGAGCCTTTAGCATGGGAGCTAGAAAGTTAACAGAGCAGGAAAACAAAAGTCGTCATCTGTTGTAAGGAAACAAACTACGAAGCAAGACAGACTGAATGAGAAGGCAGACTTAAATAATATTGACAGTGATGACAAACAGGTGCGTGTCGGGAACTCAAGCGGCAGGTGAAAATAATAAGTTGCTATGGTAACCAACTCAGAGGTGCATAAACAGGAACTAGAAGGAAACCAAGACTAACAGAAAAACACAAGTGACCCGAAAACCCAAACAGAACACGATCCGCGCAGCGGATCACAACAGTTACAGCATCAATCTGCCAACATTGTACAAAGATGTGTCTATGGGTGTTCTCATTCATCCAGGTCAGTGTATTCTCAGGGCATTCAATCGATCGCAACTGAGGTTAGGGGTTAACTCTAACCCCTAATATATTGTTTTAACATAGACATTCAGGAACTTTGCTAACCAAAACAGTGCCAACTACCGAGGCATTCCCTCGGTTAAATTAAAGCATGGAACATCATTGGATACTGTAAATGAATCACCTGCGCAGGTGTTTTGGTATGAGGAGTATGTCTTTTATGGCGATTAGCGTTCCAGCGAGCGATATCAGAATCAGAATCAGCTTTATTGTCATTACGCAGGGTAATGAGATTGAGGCCATTCTATACAGTGCGATGTGTGCATGCAAGAAAACAATGTGTAAATATATAAAAAATATAGAAGTGCAAAGAACGGTGTGGACTGCAAATGCATATGCATTCAGCCTCAACCTGTCTGAATCAAATTTTGCAGTTTTACAACATTACAGTCCCTAATATTGTTTGGAATTAAACTCCACTTTGACATATATTGTAATGATTATTATAACAACCAATATGGTGATAACATCTCCCTGCAATTGATGCCTCCAACTTTCTGCAGTTGAGTAAATTAATCTAAATATCTACAGTATATTACGACATACAATTAAAAAGAGATTTATTAAACCACAAAAGCATGAAAATCAGAGGTAATGCTCAATTAATATTAGGGTGGTTAAGTTTGGCTTAGATGTCCAAACTAATGTGTGTCTGTACTCCCATATTAATCATTAAGTTAAGAAGTAGAAACATATCTGTCTTCAATTTGATTTGAAAGTACAAAATGAATTTATGAGTTAATAACATAATTGTTTGTATCTAACTAAGCCCAGCTTGTGAGCACTTACCTGAACAACCTCATCGTCCTCCTCCAGAAGACCCTCCAATACTTCCACTGCCATCTAAACAGAAGATATGAGATGCAATTAGAATGGAATGAGCCCTGAACACAGGAGAAAAGAAAACATAATATGAAAATAGTCGCTCCAGTAGAAAGACACAAACGTATCCTTGTGAACCTCCCAGGGATCCAGATCAATCAGAGCAATCCAAATATCTGATAAGCACCTGGCCAGTCCAGCCTCGCATATACACAACAAGACGACAACAGGCAGCGCCATCGACAGACACACTCAGCAGTGCTTATCACGCAGTCAATAGGCACTTTAGCTGCTCTGCCCGATAGCCTTTTTAATCTATTTAATGACATTTGGAGTCAATCTAGTGTTTGTTTCCGCCCGCTCGCCACACCACTCTCTGATAAATCTAAATAGCTGTTTGAGCCACAATCCACGTTTTTCTACCCACTCACGAGTCTTTCTCTATAAAATCGCTTTGTGTGGTGCCCTGGGGGGACGCTTTGAGCTATGAAAGGAGTCAAATGTTGGCTGACCTTTTGCTGCAGAGCGTCACTGTTTGGGACAGTTGCTGTGGGAAGGTACTATTACAGAAAACAGACCTTGACTCAGGTAGACTGTGTTTGTTTTGCCTGTTTTCTCTCTTCCTGGGGTTGTGTACTCGACGTGTGTGCGTGTACGTGCGAGGCCCTGGCTGATGATTTATTGATTTTTGTCAACTTCAGGTTGGAGGCGACTTAGCCAATCACCCGTGGTGAAGGGCATGAATAATAGGCACACACACACACACACACCCATACACACATGCACATTCACAATAAGTGAATACAATATTAGCAAGCCCTTGCTGCGTGTTATGTTGAAAAACATTCCAATTCCCCTTCTCCCTCACTCTTTGCTCTTTAGAGTTCTCCTTTCATTAAGGCTGTGCCACTCCAGAGGCAATAAAGAGGTGTGCTGTCAGGATGCACAGAGGAAGAGACGGGTTAATTGACAATATCTCGTTAAGTGCTCGCAAATACACATTTTAGTTGAGTGATCGTTGCACTAATTATAGGACGAAAAACCTGTTGTCTTTAATTAATTGATGCCTGATTAAAAAACACAAACAAAAACACTTAATCCAGGCAGATGATGAATGGATTCACTCCAAGCCTCAGAAATATCTGCTTGACTTGACTTGATGTTTCACATTGTTGTGACACGCCGTAATTTGATGTAGTATGGTAGAATGGACTGCAGCAAGGCTCTGTCAGAGTGAGGCAGGCGATAGAACAGGCAGTTTTAGAACAACAAAAAACAAAACAAAAGATATCTTGGAGCTACGATAAGTGAGCAGCGATAACCATTCCATCATCGCCAAGTGCCGGGCTTCCTAACTACATCGGTCAACCCCAGGGGCATGTGATTAAAGATTTAGATCTTCTTAAGCTGCTGCAGAGTCTAAACAACAACAAGCAAGAAGATGGATAGATCCCGCGCCAAGAGTGGCCGCTTGCTGTGAAGATGGGTCGAACGGCTGCGTCGTAAAGAACGCCAATGTGATCAGTGCACAGCAGCACCACAAAGATTAATGCATGCGGCCTAAAGTCAAAATGTCCATGTTGAACTTTTTATTTCACTACTATTCCCAGTAAGAAAACAAAAGATACACTTATAGTGAGGAACTCATTTTTAATAGCTGCTGTGTGCAGTTCCTGCAATCTGGAAGCAATTTGGTTTAACAGAAGCATTTAACCGGTGTGCAGCAGCAGACATACGAGAAAGACAAATCACTCTGCAAGCCAGGGCAAACATATGTAACACAAACACACATACAAAGACACTTAAGTAAATAAATCCCATGGATGGCAGGTCTAACTCATTGGGAAGTACAAACCGAGCGCCTCCGTGAGCTACATTTCACAACACCAATGTTCAATGCCATAAAAAGTAAACAAGAGTGACAAGAGCAGGGAAGAGAACGCAGCCATCAGCGCATAAATATGCCGAAAGACACCTTAACAGCTGTCAAGAGATCGTCTGTCTGTCTGTACGCCCGCCTGCTAAGGTGAATTAGTGTGGCCCGTGACTCTAATGCCAAAGTAAACTCCAAGGACCAAACAGCCACTAGGAAAATATGAACATAACAATATACAATGAAGCTGCACCATTGCATCAAATTACCACCATTGACACGGTTCATTTTAAACATGGTGTTATTTAACTTATTTTTCAATGGGTCCCTCTAATGCTGACAACAATGGTACTTTTTCCTTCATTCTGGACTTAAAAATCATGTCTAAAAAGGTACAATTGACCTAGTAGGGATTTCGGGCTTGTTTTCTAAAGAGTTTCAGCACATTTTAGAACTCTCACTTTTAGCTCCAAAATAAGTAGGTAGGTCTTTATTGTCATTGCACAAGTACAACAAAACTTTGTTTTCAGCACAAACCCGTTCAAGATTAGACAGTGTACAAGGTTACAGAACAGGAACGCTGATAGGTCGCCACAAGGCGCCCCGTAAAAGATGGGAAAATGGTAAACGCTGGGGAAGGATGAGTAAAAAAATACAATAGAGACTGGGTTCCTAAGGAGGCCCGGTCTGGAGGGGTAAAAAACCTCCATATCAAAGCACATATACATATTAAAACATACATCACAGCACATATCATATTAAAACATACATCTCGAGACTTGCAACAGAGGGGCAGGGAGTGGGGGCCACGGTGGCATGCCGCAGCTCTTCAGGGGCTGCCCAGCCGTCCATCACCCCTAAGGGATTCGCATCAAGGGCGTTGGATGGGGGGTGGGGTTTGTGTGTGTGGCAGAGGTGGGACCAAGTCATTGCTTTGCAAGTCACAAGTCTCAAGTCTTTGCCCTCAAGTCTCGAGTCAAGACAGGCAAGTCCAGAGTCAAGTCCAAAGTCAAGACTAGAAAGTCTCAAGTCAAGTCCCAAGTCCTGCATTTTGAGTTTCGAGTCCTTTCAAGTCCTTTTAACCACAGACTAATATTTTTACACAGATTGTGTATGCTTTTAAAACGCTGTATTTATTTATTAAAACAAGTGCATTTGAAATTGCAGGAAAAAAAATAGTGCTGACATTGCAATTCATAATAGCACTATTAACCAGTCATTTTAATAGTTTAAACAATTTTAAACATTTAACTCATTCCTTTACAGAATAAACACATTTGCAAAAACAAACATTAACATACTATTGGTTGTATTTTATGAAAATAACATTACCACAAAGTTGAGAAGGAGCAAAGATCTTCAATATTTATTATATGGGGGAGGATGACCCCCCTACAGGGGTTTGGTTTACAAACTTTCAGCCCCACCTAAAACAAAATTCACCAGCCGCCACTGATTATGATGCATTCTCATTTTAGGCAAAGTATAAGACAATACTTTCTTAACAGTATAATTGTAACCAGGAATAAGTCTTCAAGTAACAATATTCAAATACTAACATTGTTGGGTAAGACAGCATTTGGTTTTATTCTGAATCCAGTGAGACAGATTGGTGGTTTTAGCTGATATAAAGACTTTCAGGTGTTTATATATGTTTAAGTATTTGGCAGACGCTTTTATCCAAAGCGACATACATAAAAAATAGATATAAAACAATCACTGTAAACATTATCATTTAAGGGAAGAATGTAATACAAAATATCAATACAAAGTGTCAAAACAGAATAAACTGCTGCTGCAGCAACAGAGTTACAGTCTATAGATATATAGATATCTAATGTATTCATACATTGTTTATGTAGGATATACGCATGTATATATAATCTAATCATATTGTTTCTTCAATTTAAAAATAGCTGACCGTTTTTTTCCCTCTTCTCTGGGATTATATTCCCAGTTTTGATCTCGGACGTCTGGTCATTTATAGCGTATAAGAATATTATATTACTGTTAAGCAAACTATGAATAATAAAAACGCCAAAACATGTGTCCTTTATCATAGCTACACGTATGACAAAAAAACGTGTGAAAATCAGTGGTATTCAGTGAGGTAAGATGAATTAAATTTGCTGACAGTTCATTGCTCCTGCCAAATGAATTGCAGAGTGGAGCCGATCACCACTCCAAGATGGCGGCCCCGCGTCTCGTCTGCGCCTGTAGGCAGTAGCGCTCAATGCTGCGTACCCTTATAAGATGTCTATGGTTATAACGTTAGCAGTGAGTTTACAGCCTCACTGATTTAACTACACAGCAAATAAAAGTCATGTTACTTAGCCAATAAACGTTATCTTACATTCAAAACTTACCCTTCTTTGTGCAACTTCAAATGTCGAACGAAGTTGGAAGTTGTTGCGTCTCCGTCTGTAATATTCGAACTGCGTGATTTGCATACGGCAATTCGTTTTTTGTTGACCAAGTCGTAGTTTTTATACCCGAACGAAACCAACTTTGGCATAATTGTTTCTCACTGCCGCATTGTTGGTTGTCCTGCAATTGGATTGGATGAGAGCTGTGGGATGAAAACAACGTAGATTTAATTTGATTGGCTGTTGTACTGACAGCACACACGCTGACAAGCAGCACACACGCTGAAGGACACAGACGTATAAAAAGAAAGATACGGAGCGCTCACCGAATAACTTTTTAAGGTTTGGGTTTTGGGGAAAGTAGCAAGTCATGTCAAGTCAAAAGGCTCAAGTCCAAGTGAAGTCACAAGTCATTGATGTTAAAGTCTAAGTCGAGTTGCAAGTCTCTTTACATTTTGTCAAGTCGAGTCTAAAGTCATCAAATTCATGACTCGAGTCTGACTCGAGTCCAAGTCATGTGACTCGAGTCCACACCTCTGGTGTGTGGCGTATATTTTTTGTGGATGCATGTGTGTGTAAGCCTGCCGCGTGTCTCTGTTCCGCGGCCTTTGTGTCGTGCAGTCGCTAGTCAGTCCAAAGTCAACAACAGGTGTGTGTCTGAGACAAGGGAGTTTGTTGTCTTCGCCGCACTGTCCTTCGGGAGAGTCTCAAAGCCAGGGAAACAATCCAAGTTAGAATGTTTTGTATGCGAGTGAAAATAAAATGTGCTTTTCACAAAAAATTGTCTATGACTGGTCCTCAAAATTCATCCTGCTGGGCAGACAGTCCGATGTTATCCACATCACAAAGTGCCCACAGTTCTTCCCGCATCCTCCAATCATTTGTGGCAGCTTTGGGGTACTTTGAAGACTGCCAGCAACTTCCAATTTGTCGACAAACCAGAGCAACGCTTACTCCAATCAGCAGATGTCCTGTTGTCATAATTCCGAATAGGTGATATCTTCACGTCCTCGTCTGTAAGGGTCGCCAGGCACGCGGCACTCCTTCTCCCAAGGAGTCCGTCGTGTGTCCATCTGTCGTATGTCCAGCAACAACCGCTCCGTCACAACAAGCAGGTTCCCCCAAACCCAAGATCTTATCAATTTTGTTGAGGCCAGTTAAATAGTTCCAATGTTTAGATTTGGAGAGCAGTGCAAAAAGAGGCAACTAGAAAGTTAAGACAAGACAAGACAAGACAAAGAAGCAAGCAGGAGAGATAAGGGAGATATGGGGTATGTGTTTTGGTAGCATCTTAATTCTGATTCATGTTTTTTTTGTGTAGAATTTGAAGGAATGACCAAATATGTCTGCCAGATGCATTATTGCAGGTTGTAGCAGAACTGTACAACTAAAGAAGGTCATCCTGCATACATTTCCAAATGATGGCAATAAGAGGAAAGTATGGACCTCTCCAGTCAAATTGACTCGCACAAAATGGGACGGACTAAGTTAGAGGGGTGTAATTTGCAGCGATCACTTTAATGATTCTGACTTTGAAGAAAGGTTTTGGTCAGATTTTGGGATGGACTAGAACCAATGAAATACGGAAAATCAGTAGCACCCTCGGGGGGAGAAAGACTGATTCAGAACCTGCGGAAAAACAGAGAAAAAAGAGCAGACCTCGTGCTCATAAACAAAACAGAAAGAAAATAAGTTACCAGTTTTATATTTTGTCTCCTTTTCTTTTGGTGTTTTCCTCAAGATATTTGAGGAAATGCTGAAAGAACATGGGGAAATACAGGCTATAATGTGTATGGAAGAGGAGATGGAAGAGCAAGGAAGTCAGAAAATGACTATTTCCTTTTTGCTCATGTTAACCATATCAGTTTTGAAGTATTCATGAACAAGGGCAACAAAACCCATGCAATTAAAGTGATCAAAATAATAGTTTTACATGCCTTCATCCACACTGTCAATGCAGGGAAATGGGCTCCAGTACATGACATCAAACCAAGAGGGGGCGACAAATCAAGCCTGGCAATGCAAAGGGGGCATTCCAAGTGCACTTAGTTATCTACCAAGTACTCAAAAATTAATTGATATTGCAAAAAGCAAAAAATACATTAAGATATCTTTCGGTCATCTGTATGCTGTGGGTCCTTTAAGCCATGTCCACATAAACAGATACTTAAAAATTCATATGCCGCTTGTCCACATGCAAATGCTTGTCCTAAAAAATTCACACTTATAATAATACTGGACAGGGTGAAGAGTTTCAAAAGTCTTGTCTTTAGCGCATGCTTGGGGATGAGTTAAATGTTGAGTTATGGTTTGTCCTAGTTTGATGACATCACAATCATGTGCCTTCAATTCCAAAGTACAACAGTAAACAACACTGGCTTGCTGGCTTTAAAGACATTATGTTTACGCATAAACATACTGCTACTTTCACTTCACAATGCTGAAAAACACGCTGATATTGGCTTTGAAAGAAGCTGTAGCTGCTACTCTCCCCAATTCATCGATTTTTTTTTTTACTACTGGGAGGTAGGTTCTCTGAGTGACTTTCTTGTTAGATCTTAATGTTAAATGCTATAAATGCCATGAATAAAATTTTAAAGATTATGTCTGGCTCTACACACAATGGACACATTGAACTAAATAAACAGAAATAATCTATTTTTTGTTGTGCTCCAAAGTATTCTAAAACCAAGACAAGCAGCACAAAGCTGTCTCCACTCAGTCGATTATCACATTGTTTTGTTGGTCATTACTACAGCTTCCTGTGGAGCGTAAACAGAAATAATTGAATTAGCAATCAAAAGGAGAGAACATCTTAGAAAAAGTCCAATCAAATGCTTGTTTGAAACATTAAATAACCCGGAAAGCAGTACACATGCAACCTTTCTTTATAGAAATTAATGTATTAGTTCTAACAGTTTAGATTGTACCTTAACCATTGGAAAGTATTTTCCTGTTTTTGTAATACTTGAAATTGGATCTCTCTTAAAAGTCATTGAGATCATGGCTAGCACACTGTGGGGATTAATTGAATAAGCATTTTCTCATTCAAATGGTTGTTGCAAAGTTGTTGCATTCAATCTAAAAAAATTAAAGCTTTCATAGCTCTTGAGAGTTTAAAGCCTAGGTAGATTTTACAAAACACCCAACACACTTTGGGTTCGTAGAGGCAGATGGTGCAATAAAGCAATGAACAAGTAAACCTCTTTATTTTATACATTACAATAAAATACCATTCCAAACTGTGACGTTACTGCGATCATTTGTGAAAAGTGGTCCTACTTTCTTTGACTGCAGTTTTCATACTCTGGTAAATACGTCCTTTGTCGAGATAATCCATCCATCTCACAGGTGTGGCATATCAAGATGCTGATTAAACAGTAGAAAATGGATGAATGAATGGATGATTATACAGCTGTGCATTAGGTTGGTCAACATAAAAGGCCACCCCAAAATGTGCAGTTTTATCACAGTGCAATACCACAGATGTCGCAGGTGTTCAGGGAGGGCACAATATGCATGCTGACTGCAGGAATGTACACTCGAGACAGGGGCGGCAAATTATTTTCTCCCCCAAAAGGCAGTTTTTGTCCCGTGCACTCTTTAACAACCAAAAATAAGTTACACTATTAACTGGAGACAAGTCAAACACTAGCACCAGAGGGAAAACAACTGCTCAGGCTGAAGAAGCTGGTACCTTTAGAACACCCACAAACTCATTGATTGGCTTTATGGAGATGCCGTCTTTTCAACATGACAATGATTGACAGCACAGAGTGGCTGACCAGCCAGCCAGCAGATGGGAGATCAGAGCGAGTTGGCCTCCACACGGCAATATGAATCATGAACAAGTAAAAAAAATAAAAAAATACGAACAAGGAGTCTTTTGCTCCACTCGAAGGTAGTAATATTTTGTTGACCTAAACTTGTGCTAAGGGAATACGAACACAAGTTTAATCTGAAGTGTTTGCGATTTCTAGTAGCGGACCAGAACATACAAAGTAAACATTAAACTAAATAATAATGCAATACCCAACTTGTGAAATCCAAATTTAAATGTAATGTAGATTTTTCTGCCGCAACTATCGTTTTGCATAAACATTTCATTTCGGCACAAGACACCGTCTCAGGGAAGCTTATCTGCATGCTCAATGTCTTCACCGGGTTTTTTTTGTTTGTTTTTTCTGGCTTGGCACTTGGTGGAGGCAGTCATATTTTTCCTCCTTCTCTGTCTCTCCCTGCTTACTCTCTTGTCTTGTCTGCACTTTTTAAGAGCCTCTTTCTCCTCCGAAATCTAAACACCAGACATGAAATTGATTAGCTGGACTCTCGACTCAATTGACAAAATCTTTGACGAGGAAAAGAGGTCCTGGGGAGCCTGGCTGCCCTGACGGAGCTATTGCTGCGACTCCAGGCCTATATACACAACACTACACCCTGGACAATGGGCGCGCACACACACACACACACACACACACACACACACACACACACACACACACACACACACACACACACACACACACACACACACACACACACACACACACACACACACACACACACACACACACACACACACCCTACGCCTTCAGCAGGGCTTGAATCCCTTAGGGGTGATGGGCGGCTGGGCAGCGCTTAGAAAGCAGCAGCCTGCCTTTGTAGCCCCCACTTCCTCTCCTCGCAAGTCTTGTGAATTATTTGTAACGTGTTTATGTGTGCTATGGCTATTGAGTTTTTTTCCTGGCCTCAGTCTGGACCCCCTCCCTTAGACTGAATATTTGTTTTACTCATCCGCGCGCCCCCTCAATGTTTACCCCTGTTTCCCACCTTTTTAAAGGGCGCCGGAAGTTTGCTGAGCCGTCAGCGGTCCTGTTCTGTTCTGTCTCCCTGTAATGTTTGTCTGCTCTTGAGTGGGACAGTGCTGAAAACGTTATTTCGATTCCTTGTATGTCTTGTACATGTGAAGAATTTACAATAAAGTTCAATATTGAAGTTGACCAGGGTGTAGTTTGTAGTCGTAACCGACTTGAGTGGGCAAATGCTCACACATTCAATGGCATCTGGCACTTCAGAGATGTGTTTGCTTCACGGATAAATCCCAATTTTCGCTAAACAGGGCGTTGTGTGGGTGAGCAGCTTGCTGATGTCAACATTGGCGGTGGGGTATGGCGGGATGGGTGGGTACTTTTGGACCAATTGAACCGTTGTAAGCTGTTGTTTTTTTGTTAAGCGGCGAGGACACTCTTGATTCAACTCGTCTTTAACTCCTGTCTCAGCCGCAACACCTTCACCTTTATTCTCATTCACAAACTTCTTAATAGCTGAAGAGCAAACATCCCGAGCACGTGCACACAGGTATAAATGTTTATAAATGCATTCATTCCTGCGCAGCAAAACACACAGATGCTATTATTTATGAAGTGTCTGCAGCTGGTGACACCGGCAGCCGGATGAAGACAAACGACATGTCAGAAACTGTGGACCTGAGATGCTGTCATTTCCCAGAGACACCTGACAGCTCATCCTCTCCCCTCCCACTCCCGCCGCCATCCCCCACCGTAATAACCATAAACCACACGACAAGAGAGAGGGCAAATTAATCAGCGAATCAGAACAGGAAATAGCTGAACCGCTGTTAGCACGGCGGTAATCACAGAGAACCACTTCAAACACTAATGAGGATGAAGTTCAGCACTTAAGAGACAGCATTCAGCTGCAAAAATCATGGTCATTAATGTAGGAAATTGATGGATGATTAACCGAGCAAGTGTGCTGTGACAAAAGTAATATGGGAGGACATGCAGCTTCCTTTCGAAGCTATACCAAGCATGAATCACCAAAAGTGGGAAGTCTGTTTTGATTGCCAATGACTTATTAGCAGTGATGGGCAGCAGCAAGCTACATGTAGCTAAGCTACGTAGCTTAACTACATTTTCCAGTACCTTGGCCGTAGCTTTGCTACTTTTTGAACATGTAACTTAGCTACTTTTAGACCCATGTAGTGAGGAAGCTTATTTGAAAGCTCCAAACTATAAACCCCGTTTCCATGAGTTGGGAAATTGTGTTAGATGTAATTATAAACGGAATACAATGATTTGCAAATCCTTTTCAACTCATATTCAATTGAATGCACTACAAAAACAAGATATTTGATGTTCAAACTCATAAACTTTTTTTTTTTTTTGCAAATAATAATTAACTTAGAATTTCATGGCTGCAACACGTGCCAAAGTAGTTGGGAAAGGGCATGTTCACCACTGTGTTACATGGCCTTTCCTTTTAACAACGCTCAGTAAACGTTTGGGAACTGAGGAGACACATTTTTTAAGCTTCTCAGGTGGAATTCTTTCCCATTTTTGCTTGATGTACAGCTTAAGTTGTTCAACTGTCCGGGGTCTCCGTTGTGGTATTTTAGGCTTCATAATGCGCCACACATTTTCAATGAGAGACAGGTCTGGACTACAGGCAGGCCAGTCTAGTACCCGCACTCTTTTACTATGAAGCCACATTGATGTAACACGTGGCTTGGCATTGTCTTGCTGAAATAAGCAGGGGCGTCCATGGTAACGTTGCTTGGATGGCAACATATGTTGCTCCAAAACCTGTATGTACCTTTCAGCATTAATGGTGCCTTCACAGATGTGTAAGATACCCATGTCTTAGGCACTAATACACCCCCATACCATCACAGATGCTGGCTTTTCAACTTTGCGCCTATAACAATCCGGATGGTTCTTTTCCTCTTTGGTCCGGAGGACACGACGTCCACAGTTTCCAAAAACAATTTGAAATGTGGACTTGTCAGACCACAGAACTTTTCCACTTTGTATCAGTCCATCTTAGATGAGCTCAGGCCCAGCGAAGTTAATGATTATTTGCAAAAAAAAAAAGTTTATCAGTTTGAACATCAAATATGTTGTCTTTGTAGCATATTAAACTGAATATGGGTTGAAAATGATTTGCAAATCATTGTATTGTAGCTGAGATAGGCTCCAGCGCCCCCCGCGACCCCGAAGGGAATAAGCGGTAGAAAATGGATGGATGGATGGATGTATTCCGTTTATATTGTCACAATGAGGGAGTGCGCTTGCTGCGCGGTTGTTCTCCCAATGCAAAGGAACGGCTCCGGACGAAGGCGTAAGGTAGGAAGTGAATTATTTCTCATAAATCATCCAATAAACAAAACAACAAGGATGCGTGCCGAGCGCACGGGAAGCTAAGGAAGTATTTCTTAGCATAGGCAAAAGACAAGGAACTCAAAAAACTCACGTGACAATTGCATGGAGCAAACACAACGAAAGCAGGACGAGTGACTGGCAAAGGCAACTTAAATAATGCCTCTGATTAGCGCTCGGGAAGCAGGTGAGCACTAATCAGAGACAGGTGCACACAAAGAGTGACCATGACAACCAAAACAAACTCCTGAAGTGCACAAAACAACTAAGGAAGTCCAAAACTAACAGAACATAACTAAACAAAACATGATCCGGACCACGGATCATGACAGAGCCTCCCCCTTAAGGACAGATTCTAGATGTCCAAAAAACACAAGAACAAAACACCAGCAGGGTCAAAAGTCACAGGAAGGCGTAGGGAGGACATGGCGGTGGGTCGCCAAGGCCAAGTGTCCCCGAATCCACCGAGGACAAGTCAAGTGGCGGCGGCGAGTGGAACGCAGCTGCAGCAGGCGAGGCGGGCGACCAGGGAATGGCCACATTCGTGGCCGACGGGGAGGTGGGCGCACTTGGCGAGGCGGACGACCAGGGAGCGGCCACATCCGTGGTCGACCGGGAGGTGGGCGCGTCGGCGCCGTCATGGCAGGCGTGGACGCCGCAGCGGACGAGTCATGCGTGGTAGCAGGTGCAGGCGGCAAAGCAGGCGTGGCAGCAGGCACCGGCGGCGAGTCAGGCGTGGCAGCAGGCGACGAGGCTTGGCGAGGAGCAGGCACCGGCGTCTGGCGAGGAGCAGGCACAGGCGTCTGGCGAGGAGCAGGCACAGGCGTCTGGCGAGGAGCAGGCACAGGCGTCTGGCGTGGAGCAGGTACAGCCGTCTGGCGTGGAGCAGGTACAGGCGTCTGGCGTGGAGCAGGTACTGGTGTCTGGCGTGGAGCAGGTACTGGTGCCAGCCGGGGAGCAGGTACTGGTGCCAGCCGGGGTGCAGGTACTGGTGCCAGCCGGGGTGCAGGTACCGGTGCCAGCCGGGGTGCAGGCACCGGTGCCAGCCGGGGTGCAGGCACCGGTGCCAGCCGGGGTGCAGGCACCGGTGCCAGCCGGGGTGCAGGCACCGGTGCCAGCCGGGGTGCAGGCACCGGTGCCAGCCGGGGTGCAGGAACAGGTGACTGCCGGGGTGCAGGAACAGGTACTGGAGATGGTGGCGTCTGCAAGCCCACCGGAAAAGATGGTGGCGTCTGCAGGCCCACCGGACAAGATGGTGGCGTCTGCAGGCCCACCGGACAAGATGGTGGCGTCTGCAGGCCCACCGGACAAGATGGTGGCGTCTGCAGGCCCACCCGGGCAGAGGTTAGCCATGAGCATGGCGGAGGTGGTCTAGCTGGGGGGAGCGGCTTGGCATGCCGAAAGACTGGTGGTGGCGGCCGGGATGGAGGTTGCTGCCTGGTTGGGCGCAGCTGAGCCACCCCACCAGCACAGCTCCCGGCCCAAGCCCCCCCCTCAAGGGGCGGATACCAGACGCGCTCCTTGCGGTCTGGAACAGTCTTTACGGGTGGGTGGCGGGAGGTCAGGAGGGGGGCAAAATCCTCCCCTCTAAATTGTCCAAAATGTCTTTTCCCATCCCCCACCTGAGGTCTTTTGGGAGGATGAGGGGAAAAAGTCACTGACGTGGGCGGGGATAGAGTCCTAGGGGGCGGAGCTTGGCACTCAGAAGGAGACTGTGGCTGACATTTAAATTTCAAAAGAATGTCCTGATAATGTTTAATTTTAGAATTAAAGTCTTTAGAAGGTTGCTGACAGAAAGAGTCAGAAGAATTTTAAAAAAAGTCTTCGTCTCTGACGTCATCCACAGTGGGCGGGATGACGTCATCAGTGCGGGTCTCCAGCTGACTGACAGCCCAATCGGTGAATTGCTTAGCAAAATGTGTGATGGGATTACCTAATTTTGGCGGCGAGGAATACTGGTCTGGCTGCAACTTGCTTCGGTCCGGGGGAGGAGCTTGCGGGAGCGATGCGTCATGACGGCGAAAAGAAGCCTTTCTGGCTGGCTTCCGTCCTCGCCAACGTGTCTCCATCTCCTAGTGGCCCGTCTGCGGAAGAACGATGCTGCTTTCGTTCTGTCACAATGAGGGAGTGCGCTTGCTGCGCGGTTCTTCTCCCATTGCAAAGGAACGGCTCCGGACGAAGGCGTAAGGTAGGAAGTGATTTATTTCTCATAAATCATCCAATAAACAAAACAAGGATGCGTGCCGAGCGCACGGGAAGCTAAGGAACTATTTCTTAGCATAGGCACAAGACAAGGAACTCAAAAAACTCACGTGACAATTGCATGGAGCAAACACAACGAAAGCAGGACGAGTGACTGGCAAAGGCAACTTAAATAATGCCTCTGATTAGCGCTCGGGAAGCAGGTGAGCGGGCGAGCACTAATCAGAGACAGGTGCACACAAAGAGTGACCATGACAACCAAAACAAACTCCTGAAGTGCACAAAACAACTAAGGAAGTCCAAAACTAACAGAACATAACTAAACAAAACATGATCCGGACCACGGATCATGACATATATTTACATCTAACACAATTTCCCAACTCATATGGAAACGGGGTTTGTACAAAGAGAGAACTGTGAATTCAGATAAAAAAAATATGGAGAAAATACAATGACCTGGATAAATGAGAACATCGATTCATACGGTGAAAATCCATGATGATTCGTTGGTGTTAGAGTCACAATTGGCTAAGGTTAGGGCGAAACATTACAGACTGGCCAGTCTAAGGCAAGATAAGGCGGGTGATTGAAACTACAAAGCAAAATCGTAACAGACACGCACTCATGTCACATGTCGATGAGGGTGTCGCAGACAGAGGGACGCTTCAAGCTGACCACTCAAAAAAAACAAAAAAAACATACTTGAAAATAGTAGAGGAATGCTCTCCCACTGATTAGATTTTTCCTTTAGTGATGAAGATGACTTACAGGACACCCACAATAATGCTTGGCCTTGGCCATATTTAGACAAATGTATCCGTTTAGAGAAAACAATGCCCAAAACCTTAGTTTTTAGTTGTTTAAGCAGTAAACCTAAATCATAACTGCTCTCTTCATCGAAGAGTTGGAACACAAATTTAGGAACACACATTAAGGTGAGTTGAGTTCATGAAAAGTTTTACTGCACATAGCCATTACCAACTGTTCCAAACAATACACTAGGCATTGTTTTTTTCGTTAAGATATAGATAAATGGTTTTTTTCACTGTAGGTAGAGAAAATGAATGACATTATAGGGGTGAAACAGAAATAATCCATTTGAGGGTCAAACTGTTAACAAATCATAAAACTGTCTCAACAGTCATGGTAGTGTAACATTTGGTTAGGATGTTAATTTGTAAACTTTTGGATTTTGTCCCATTGTGTTACCGTACTTGGTCAATTGTTTTAGTATTGTATATCACTGCATTTATTTAGGATAATTCCTCTTTAATTTTCTCTTCTGCCAGACCCCTAGATTTTTGGAGAGTGGCAGTACCAGGAGGCACACCTGAGCAGATTAACAATTAGGCGTACTTATGCCATCAGATGCAGGAAGTCTGTGCAGGTTTGTTTCTCAGCACATGTATAGTATTTTGTTCATTAGGCTGTCATTAATTTTATTTTTTGACACTGTTATTTATTATATTTAATTTGATTTTATTGCTGAACAACACTTTCGTTACCACGGGTTGTTTTGAATGAGTCATACAAATACAATTGTAATTGATTTAAAATTGAACTTATATTATTTGAGGGGGAAATTAGTTTTGAGTCTAGAACTACAGTACAATCATGATTGTGTTTGACCTTAGAGGTTCCAGTTTTATTAATACTTACAGTACAGCATGTGTGTCCACTTCATATTCAGTAGAGTAATTTCCCTGATATAGTCTTCACCTTTTCTTAATTTTCTTTCTTAGCTTAATTTAGCAAATGAAAGCC
This sequence comes from Entelurus aequoreus, assembly GCF_033978785.1. Classification (NCBI taxonomy): domain Eukaryota; kingdom Metazoa; phylum Chordata; class Actinopteri; order Syngnathiformes; family Syngnathidae; genus Entelurus; species Entelurus aequoreus. The sequence goes on from NC_084741.1 coordinate 31,602,891, forward strand.
AAGGAAAAAGCAAATTGTGCAAAGACAGGTTTATCTTTACTGATTGAACAAAGGTTTTGCATAATGTCACACATTTTGGCTATTTTAGACAGCAACGATGTATTTTACCCTACTAATTTAAGTCAAAGTCCAGTTGTACATCCTACTGTAAGTGGTGAGAAGAGCATTACAGTATACTTCTGGCCAGATTATACATAAATACTCTGATTTCCATTCAGAACTGTAAAATGTGCATTGTCCAAAAAAAATAAAGACAGTCTGCTGAGAGACAGAGTGGTTTACTACAGTGTTTCTTAACCATAGGGCTGGGGCCTCCTGTTGGGCCACGGGCGCCATTGGAGGGCCGCTAGAAAACATGTTTCTCAGCTGTTGCCCTGCACCGGCCACAATGGTACTCAATTGTAATAGACTTTTACACCACTTGTGGCAGTAATTATAATATAAAACACAGCTAAAGGGTTAAAGTCATGGAGAAGTTTCTTAAGCGCAAAAAATATGACTAAAGTGATGACGCTGTATTTTCATTTGCACTTAAATTTTATTGACAGTTTAGTTAAGAAACACATTTATAATTTAATATTCATTTAGTTAGAATGTATTTGTTTTAGCAGGGTGTAATTGCAATTACTTTAATTGTTCATCTATTTTTATGAGTCTCTTCTTTTGCAGTAAATTTGATAATAACCTTGATAATCTTTGTGATAAACAAATGCTTTAATATCATTTGACTAGGTTTATTCTGTTAAACTATAAGTAGGTTAGATATAATTATTGAATATAATATCATGAGTAAGATTACTGATTCATTAATGTTTGAGTGGGTCCCTGGCCCCTTCGTAGTGGAAAAATTGAGCCCTGAGGTCAAAAACGTTAAGAACCCCTAGTTTACTAGACCCAGTGCTGTGGATAAAACATGTTTATAATCGGCATCCCTACCTTTCTACAGTACATTAGCACATTCTGGCAATCAGACACAGTATTTTGTTTGTTTTATTTCCACCTTGGAGGATATGCTTTGCTGAATGCCATATTTTCTTTGTGTGTCCTTTCTCTCCTCAGGCAGCCAGATAGCCTTGCCTTATTCTCCAAATACCAGCCTTAAATTATTGACACAGATTCTGGTGGGGATAAAGATCAGCCATGACCTTCCCACCTTCCAAGCTATTCACGAGAAAGCAAAAGCGCTCGGCCACCCTCCCGCAATGAAACCCAAAAAGGGCGACGGCAAAGAGCCTGATGTTTGAGCTCACATCTTTTTACCTCGTATTCCTCTGCTTCGATGAGCAGCTTGGCCGTGGCGATACGAGACTCGTACGGTGGGATCTCGTTCTGTGAGACGGGGAAGGAAAAGACAACGTCATGTGGTGAGCGTTTACACAAGCATGGTTGCTGCGCGATTATGGCAAGATCCAATTTCAAGGTACGGGGGGTTCTGTGGCCACGTGGTTGTTAATCACAGGGAACATGACAGCGGTCGGAGTTGGGATCAAGCTGCTGTGGAAGATAAGGGACACAACGGCGGCGCTGTAACCGGCACTGATTTATCCAATCATCGTAGCTCATTTGCTTCATTTATGTATGCAAACTCAGGTCACATTAAAATAAATACTTCTATTTTTGATGCCTCTTTTTCACACTCGTTGAAGTTGTACTCCTTTTGAAATATGTTGTACAACGTTACCTTCACTTGCCCTCTTCATGCACAACACACAAAAAATTTCACGGGTTGGAAAAATATCTTCTACTACTTTTTTATCTCTGAGGGTGTCCTTGTTTTTGTGCTGGCGGCAAAGCATCGCTGTAACAATCCTGTTAGTCCAAAGTGTTTTATAAATAAACGTGAATCATCTTAGCGCCGGCTGATGTCAGCAATGGCGCCAAGCCTGCATCCAACTCACCTGCACATCTTCTCCAAGGCTGGCGGAAGCTGCGGTACGTTCTTGGGTGGGCAACCACAGTCGGACACTCTTCAACAAGTATTCTTTGCCTTCCTGAAAGCGACATAGGTCATGAAAATTAGGTACAAATATGCACTTAATATTGACGTATTAAAATGTAAGATGATTAACATTTTTGTTTTTAATTGCTCAAATAAAAGCTATTAATACAAATAATTATTGATGGGTTAGTTTTTTCTCTATAGTGTATAGAGGAGTGCCATTAGATTTGTGGTTGCTGGATGTAGATCCTGACAAATGTCTGGAACCAGCCTGCCCCCTATAGTTAAGCTAGTGTTATTTCAATTACGTTCAGTTTATTTATTTATATAGCACATTTAAGATTAACCCCAGTTGGCCAAAGTGCTGTACAGACATAAGAAACAATTTGCAACGGGTGTAATTCAACTACTCACACATTATGGACAAAATTATTGAGACAAAATTCACTCATCATAAAAAAAGCTCACAATGAAATTGCCAGTCTGGTCCACCTATGATCTGAACTTTGATCTCTTTATTTACAACAAAGAAGACGCTGTTATGGTAATTGAGCAACCTTATATTCAGTTTCAATTCAAGTAATTGTTGCCAGGTGTTGATTGACTGCTCCCCTCACCTCCCAGGGGGTGAACAAGGGGATGGGTCGAATGCAGAGGACAAATTTCACCACACCTAGTTAAGTTAAAGTACCAATGATTGTCACACACACACTAGGTGTGGCGAAATTATTCTCTGCATTTGACCCATCACCCTTGATCACCCCCTGGGAGGTGAGAGGAGCAGTGAGCAGCAGTGGTGGCCGCGCCCGGGAATCATTTTTGGTGATTTAACCCCCAATTCCAACCCTTGATGCTGAGTGCCAAGCAGGGAGATAATGGGTCCCATTTTTATAGTCTTTGGTATGACTCGGCCAGGGTTTGAACTCACAACCTACCGATCTCAGGGCGGACACTCTAACCACTAGGCCTAGTGTGTGTGTGACAATCATTGGTACTTTAACTTAACTTAAGTAGAGCAGCGTGTTCTACAGGCACCCACAGATGTCGCCATTTTTATAACAGTCTTTCATTTAGGTGCTAATTTTTATGACAAGAGACCAGATACTTAAATTGTAACATTATAGTATTGTGTGCTTACTTGTACGGTACATCAAGTTTTTCTCTTGTTACTTATCATACGTAAAATTTAAAGTTTAAAAATGAGACGGTGTGTACAAAGGGATAAAGGGTTGTGAAACCTTGAAAAGACAATATTAAGGATTAAATGACATTTCACTCAATATGCGATGGCTCCACCTCGCTACTGAAAAAATGTATTTTTTAACAATTCAACAGGGGAATTGAAATTTAAAGTGCAGAAGCTGGCTTCAAAGGTTACATATTGAATGATGCAGTAAACACCAGTACTGTTGAGTTGAGTTGAGTTTGAGTTTATTTCGAACATGCAAGCATACAACATGATACATCACATTTTCCAGTTTTCTCTTTTCAACAATGGGAACAGAAAAACTCTCACTGAAACATCAACATTTTAGGAAAAAATGTTCTTCATTAGTTGCCATGGTTATCTATCTCATTATCAGATAATTGTGTAACCTCAAAGATCTGCCTGATAATTATCATTCCTATCGAAATAGCGCACCAATTGTCCATCCGCTGATTGATGGCATACAATTCAATTGGCTAAGAATAATTAGCTCAGCATGTTCCTGCTTTAATGTGGTGATAATTCATTTCAAATATGTTTGTGTATGTGTGTGTGTGTGTCCTGACCTTATTTTTCTCTGTACTGAACAGGTAGCTGGCCATGAGCTGTAGGGCTTCAGGGTTGTCAGGGTGATACTGTAACGCTCTCTCAACGAACTCTTTGCACTTGTCAGCGGCTCCCTCCTCCATGCTGCACACCGAGACAACTCATTAAACAAAGCAGAGACATCACAGGTGTCAAGAGTCAAACTATGTTCTCAATTACCAGAGATCTGTCAGGTAAATCTCGGCAACGGAGCAGTACGCCACGCTCGCATCCTTCCTTGTCAGGAGTTCAGGGTCCTCACCGGCAGGCGCTGCAGCTTCAGCCTGGGCCTGAAAAAAGTTATTTTTAGATACACAGTAATGTGGAAAAGACGTATTTGTTGGAGAAATTATTTAATGACCATGGACTCAGTATAGATATGGGTCTGATACTATCTAAATTAACTGGAGCCGATACGCAAAGCATTATAGCGCAGTAGTTTTCAAACACATAGAGACAAGTGTCAATTAATCAAGCGTCGTAGGGCTGCATGATTTTGGCCAAAAACAATAATCCGATTTTTTTCACTGAAAACTCGATTTTCGATAATTATTTTTTTGGGGGGAAAAACTACAAAATACAACATATTTAAAGACAAGTTTTTGTGTCTTTGTTATTAGTATCAACGTTTAATATTGTCTTCTAATTTCATGAATTTTTGCTTTTTGTCTCATCTTTTAATGTTTTTTTTAGTGTTATTTTACAAAGGAGGCAAACTGTCGCCATATGATAGAATATTGTCTCTAAGCTCTGTCTTTCTCACACTGGTAAAGGTTGGGTTTCACACTTCTGGAGGATTTTTTTGTACGCTATGCACGGCGGCGTTAATGCATACACACTACGCTTGTGGAGGCATATCTCTGCTCTCACTCGCTTTGCGAATACTCCCGTCTTTTGTGACCACTTGCATGTACCGGATAAATGCACGACACTAGACACATTCCTCTTTTTCATTTACTACCACAAAAAAATATATAGTATATTGGTAACACAGGCGTGTGTGTGGAACGCTATATGTCTATCGAGACAATTCACAGGAAGGAGGAGTCTACTGTACAGCCTGGAGGTGCCAGACATGATTGAGTGGAAATTTGATTTGACAAATCTTTTTTTAATTTTTTTTAACCATAGTCCTAATTAGATAATCCAGTAACAATTTATAATCGATTATTCATGCAGCCCAAAAGTTGTTGTGATGTTAGCTGTGTGGTGTTACTTTACATGCAAAAAAGAGAAAAGACACAGAATGTAATTTCTGCGGCGCGAATGTCTCATTAGCGGGAGCAAAATTAGACATTAAAACACCACAAATGTGATCAAACATTTGCAAACCCATGCAGAGTTTTTACAGTCAACTTGTGCTAAGAAAGCTGAGCCATGGCAAGAGTCATTCAATTTACTGCCATATTGGTAGATTTTTTTGTGAACATTCAATAAGTGTAAAAAGTGAGAGCCTCAATTATTATCCATGGAAAGAGGAACCGACTGACAGTTGTGGAGGCTGAATTTTTATGAAAAACAGTCTGCCCCTCATGTTGAAGTGACTATATTTATTTTTAGAATTGCGAGTGTCAACGGAGAGCATCTATTGTTTGCCACTGTACATTATCACTCTGAGTGAAAAGTCTGGGCATTGTTTTCGACTCTCAGCCCATATTAAAAATATAAAGAATATTTTTTTTAAATAATTTTAAGAATATGGCCAGAGTTTTCCCTATTCACTCTCAGGGCAACACAGAGACGCTAAATGCATGTTTTTATTATCATCAAGCTGTATTACAAGTCGTACAGATGATTGTAATGCCCTGCTTTTCGGTCTTCCTAAAAAAATAGTGCATCCCTACAAATACTCCAAAATTCTGCTGCACATATCCCGACAAAGACCAGAAGGCGGGCCCACATCACACAAGTGTTATAATAACTGCATTGGCTCCCCGTTTGTTTTAGGATCGTTCTTCTTATGGTTTATAAATGCTTTTATGGTACTGGGTCTTCTTATCTTTCCAATTTGCTTTTAACCTACGAACCCTCATGGACCCTGGGATCCTCCGGCACTCGTCTCCTAATTATTCAAAAAGTCAGGACACAGACTTACGGAAGGGCATCTTTCCACTATTATGGCCTCCGAACAGCTTGCAAGAGGACTTCCGAGCTGCAGAAAATGTTCAAGTTTTTAAAGCAGGCTTAAGACCCACTTTTTTGATTTGGCTTTTATTTAAAGGGGTCATATTAACATTATTTTTCTACATTTAAAACACTTCATTGTGGTCTACAGAACATGTAAAGTGGTTCTTAAATCAACAATTTGCATAAATTACATTTTAAAGACCATCACCAAACCGCTTTCTGACCGTTTTTTCAGGATGCACCATTTTGTGGGCGGTCTTGTTAACGTGCCTCCACTTCGACTGCATCAGCCATGTTTAGTTTATAGTGCTTCCCTATAGGGTCTACTGACAGATTAAGTTCAAACTATATGCTATTTTGTATTAGAAATGGCAACAGTGGTGGATGCATGTGCATGTATGAGCCACTCTGCCCCACAACAACAGGATAAAGATAAAGAAGGAACTTATTGACTAAAACGTTGAACTACAATGGCAAACACGCGCAAAGATGACGTCACCAATGGGAAAAACGTCACAAATTGGCCACATTTCAAACGATTCGTTTGGAGGAAGTATGAAGGAAGGCAAGATTGTTTTATAAATATCTGCGCCATGCCACTATGGTTTGATATCAATTGTTGGGGACCAATGCAAATGCCAAATACACAAAAAGAAGTACCAACAGGTAAGAAAAGTTGTTTTTGCATAATAACTCCCTTTTAATGTGTTTTAATTTTACTGAAGTCATTTAAACTTTGCCATTTATTTTTGTTATTTATGCTATTGTTAATTATTATATATTTACATACACTGTACATATATTTGTATTTTCATATTTTTTACCCATATTGTATCCTTTATTCCTAATCATTGTTCCTACTATGCATGGGATACGAAAACCGGTTCTGAATCAGAACCGGTTCCCAGTGTTTTAATTCTTTGGAATCGCTTGTCATTTTTTCAAACGATTCCCTTAACTACTCCGGCGGGCGAGGATAAAATCATACGTCATTAGACAATGTGCGTCGTGAGGTCAGACAGCTTAGAGCAGCGTTTCTCAAAGTGTGGGGAATAGAGACATGACAGGTGGGGCGCGAGGAACGGGAGGAAATTTCACTTTGATTTTTTTAATTTTTTTATTATTATATTCTTTGATTTTTTTTTTTACTATGCTTTCATTTTCTATACACACTGGAAATCACTTTGTGATTCTGTCTGTGAAATCCGCTATATAGATAAATGTAAATTACTTATTTTTCCTGTATGCTTTACATTTCTTGGTAGGAGCGAAAGTTTGACAGACAGCAACAAAAACTAATGGGGGCGGGGCTAAGCGGAAGCCTTGTGAATGGCGAGTCACTGTGCGAGGATTTGCTGTTTTGCAAATACATAAAAAATAGAGCCACTGCTGATGAGCTGTTCAAGATAATGGACAGTTTCCTCAAAGAACACGATCTTAAATGGGAAAACTGTGTTGGCTTTTGCTCTGATGGCGCGCATGGCAAAGTCAAGAAACGGGCTGCAGGCTCTAATAAAGAGGGTTGCGCCAAATGCGCATTGGACACAATGTGTCATTCACCGGGAAGCACTCGCGTCAAGGCAGCTCAGCCCCGAATTCAATGAGGTTTTAACAGTGGCAGTGTCAAGCCTGCAACCCCGATTTGAAAAGCTGTGCAGTGCAAAACAGGCTCATTGCAGCCACTAATGCTGGAGTACTGTAAAACTCATGTTCACTTGCCCTGTCCTCCTTTTTTTGGCAAAGATTGCAAAGTGGCACTTTTATTTTCATTTATTATTGAACTTGATGCAAGTTATTTGATTTATTATTGAACTTGATGCAAGTTATAACACTTTTATTTGATTTATTATTGAACTTGATGCAAGTTATAACACTTTTTTTGATTTATTATTGAACTTGATGCAAGTTATAACACTTTTGTTTTATTTATTATTGAACTTGATGCAAGTTATAACACTTTTATTTGATTTATTATTGAACTTGATGCAAGTTATAACAATGTTTTTGATTTATTAATGAACTTGATGCAAGTTATAACACTTTTGTTTTATTTATTATTGAACTTGATGCAAGTTATAACACTTTTGTTTGATTTATTATTGAACTTGATGCAAGTTATTTGATTTATTATTGAACTTGATGCAAGTTATAACACTTTTATTTGATTTATTATTGAACTTGATGCAAGTTATAACACTTATTTTGATTTATTATTGAACTTGATGCAAGTTATAACACTTTTGTTTTATTTATTATTGAATTGATGCAAGTTATTTTATTTGATATTGAACTTGATGCAAGTTATACCACAGCTGCACAGTTATTTTATTTATTATTGAACTTGATTCTATTTTATGTTATTGAGTTTGAATGTATAAAACTTGATGTTACTTGATGTTCGATAAATTTGAAAATGTTAAGCTTGGCATTAGCGTTCTGTTGGGGCGATGGGGGCAGGTGGGGCTTGAAAACTCCCCCTTGTCCAAAGTGGGGGATGACAAAAAAAGTTTGAGAACCACTGGCTTAGAGACAATATTGTTTTATTAGTTCTACTTTGCAGCGTTCCACAAAAGGGATTTGTGTCAGCATTCGGATCTTTTTTTTTTTTTTTCCTAGCTCATCTTTAGATGCATTTATCGATGTGTGTGTGTGTGTGTGTGTCTGTGCTTGTGAGAGCCTGTGGCTGATGATGGATGGGGGATGTGGGTCATCCTAGCATTGTTTTTAAGTCTGTAAAGCAGTTTGTGTTGCATTTATTTTACGTGTGAAAAGTGCTTTATAAGTAAAGTTTGATTTGAATATTATAAGTCTGGTGACCAATCAAAAATGCTATTAAAAGCTATATGCATCTAGAGTTTAAAAAAAGAAAAAGTAACAAATGGATTGTACTTGTTTGTCACTTTTCTACCTTCAAGGTACTCAAAACGCGTTGACACTATTACCACATTCTTGATGAAGCATTATCAGGAGAAACTGCGGGTTCAGTGTTTTGCTCAAGGATACTTCAACTTGGTCACAGGGGTACTGAGGAACAAATCCGCAACCATCGGGTTGGGGGCCAATCACTCTACCACATGAGGCATGCTGAAACAGCAATATACAGACTCACAGTTTCTATAAGCCTATATTGAGCAAAATATATGCATAGATTACAAATATGTAACTATAACAACAAAAGAGGAAAAAAAGGTTGATATCAGGATTGGATTGGTATCGGTCGATATGCAATGTTGCAGTATTGGTATCAGACATGGAAAAGTGGTATTGAGCTATCCCTAATAACCATGCACAGTAACTACAACATGTCCATCATGTCATCAATGTCTGTCCATCAGTAAGTTAAAAGGATAATTCCAGTTTTTTGGGGGATGACAAACAGAAGGGTGATGCAATTCTGACCATGGAAAACCATTCCTGAATCTCCAACTCTATTCAGAGCCTCATCAAAATGTTATGGTTTCTTACTTGACCCGTGTACTATTACCCCTTTACAAGCAAAAGCAAATATATACCTATTAAAAACATATTTATAATAGTCATTCTCATAAATACATTATTATTATTACATACTGTACTGTACATAAGTATGAACCGCCACAACTGATTAGATTAGATGATACTTGTTTGACTTCTCTCATAAACATTTAAAAAAGTAGATGGCATCATAACCATGACACTGCTTCTCAACACACCTCATATGTTACTGGTCTGCCAGAGAATAAGACATAGCAACTTGTTAATTTAGCATCATTGTTGCTATATACGAGTATTCAGACCCCTTAAAGGCCTACTGAAACCCACTACTACCGACCACGCAGTCTGATAGTTTATATATCAATGATGAAATCTTAACATTATAACACATGCCAATACGGCCGGGTTAACTTATAAAGTGACATTTAAAATTTGCCGCTAAACTTCCGGTTCGAAACGCCTCTGCGGATGACGTATGCGCGTGACGTAGCCCGGCGAACACGGGTATGCCTTCCACATTGAAGCCGATACGAAAGAGCTCTGTTTTCATTTCATAATTCCACAGTATTCTGGACATCTGTGTTCGTGAATCTGTTTCAATCATGTTCATTGCATTATGGAGAAGGAAGCCAAGCAAGCAAAGAAGAAAGTTGTCGGTGCGAAATGGACGTATTTTTCGAACGTAGTCAGCCACAACAGTACACAGCCGGCGCTTCTTTGTTTACATTCCCGAAAGATGCAGTCAAGATGGAAGAACTCGGATAACAGAGACTCTAACCAGGAGGACTTTTGATTTGGATACACAGACGCCTGTAGAGAACTGGGACAACACAGACTCTTACCAGGATTACTTTGATTTGGATGACAAAGACGCAGACGTGCTACTGTGAGTATGCAGCTTTGGCTTTTTTTTGCGTATGTACGTAACTTTTTTAAAATATATAAGCTTTATGAACCTTGGGTTAGGTGAACGGTCTTTTGGGCTGAGTGATTGTGTGTGTTGATCATGTGTTTGAATTGTATTGGCGTGTTCTATGGAGCTAGGAGCTAGCAGAGGAGCTAGGAGCTAGCATAACACGTACCGTACCGTAAGTGCGCGTCACGTACGTAACTTTTTAAAAATATATAAGCTTTATGAACCTTGGGTTAGGTGAACGGTCTTTTGGGCTGAGTGATTGTGTGTGTTGATCAGGTGTTTGAATTGTATTGGCGTGTTCTATGGAGCTAGGAGCTAGCAGAGGAGCTAGGAGCTAGCATAACAAACACGCAGGTGTTATTATGCAGGATTAATTTGTGGCATATTAAATATAAGCCTGGTTGTGTTGTGGCTAATAGAGTATATATATGTCTTGTGTTTATTTACTGTTGTAGTCATTCCCAGCTGAATATCAGGTACCGTGAGTATGCAGCCTTGGCTGCTAAACATTCGATAACTTGACCGTATGTGCGCGTCACGTACGTAACTTTTTAAAAATATATAAGCTTTATGAACCTTGGGTTAGGTAAACTGTCTTTTGGGCTGAGTGATTGTGTGTGTTGATCAGGTGTTTGAATTGTATTGGCGTGTTCTATGGAGCTAGGAGCTAGCAGAGGAGCTAGGAGCTAGCATAACAAACACGCAGGTGTTTTTATGCAGGATTAATTTGTGGCATATTAAATATAAGCCTGGTTGTGTTGTGGCTAATAGAGTATATATATGTCTTGTGTTTATTTACTGTTGTAGTCATTCCCAGCTGAATATCAGGTCACCCCCGGCTCTCACAGCATCTTCCCTATCTGAATAGCTTCAACTCCCCACTAGTCCTTCACTTGCACTTTACTCATCCACAAATCTTTCATCCTCGCTCAAATTAATGGGGAAATTGTCGCTTTCTCGGTCCGAATCTCTCTCACTTCATGCGGCCATCATTGTAAACAATAGGGAACTTTGCGTATATGTTCAACTGACTACGTCACGCTACTTCCGGTAGGTGCAAGCCTTTTTTTTATCAGATACCAAAAGTTGCAATCTTTATCGTCGTTGTTCTATACTAAATCCTTTCAGCAAAAATATGGCAATATCGCGAAATGATCAAGTATGACACATAGAATAGATCTGCTATCCCCGTTTAAATAAAAAAAATTCATTTCAGTAGGCCTTTAAGATTGTCTTTTTTTTTATTTTTAATATCGCTAATCTCTGACAAATAAGTGCTAAAAGCCTTTCTCCCCATCCCACTCAAAAAAAGCGACATAAGAAAGTCCATTAGTATTTCTGAACATTTTTGTTTTGCTGTTAATGGTTTTTGCTCGCAATGGACAATTATGAAAACTAGAATAGCATTTGGAGAGCGCAGAGCTCGGCCAGGCCCTGTCTCCCAATAGTAAAGAATCCTTCATTATATTCAATACAGACGGTGATCCGGATCACGCCAAAATTTTAATTAATTGTTCCTTATTCCATTTCTGATATTTCCTGAATTTGTAATCAAAGTCTGCACATACCTTTTTGAGCTATTTATAGCAGAATACTATAAACAAAGCGCACCCTCTAGTCAGTCATTGACTCTCTATGTGTCTGTGAGTGGTGGCGGGGCTGCTAGGATACACACACTGAGAAGTTGAGGCACATAACGAAAACGTAAAGTAACATAGCAGAGATTATCTGGATCAGCCCTAAAAACCTAATCACCTGTTCATTATCCCATTTTGGACATTAACTCAAAGTTTCATTATGTTTCTAACTAATGGACAAACAAACCTCAACAATTATATAACCTCCTGGTAGGCCTCGGACAATACCAAATTTTGCTGGACAACTTTTTGCTCCAAATATTATTGTCAGCATTACGTTGAGACCAATTTCAACACTGATGTAATAATAAATTAACAACAATAATAATATTGCAAGTATCCCTTCCAAACGCAATAAACTTGTATTTCTGATTGGTATTTTTTTACCATTGTAATTGAAAGGTCAAAAGTGTTGAATTGTTATAAGTAAACAAACATAAAAATAAAATACTGTTATCGAGAATTGGACTTCAATATATGTTGAACATCTTGAAGTGCAGTTTTTCCCAGTTGGAAAAACTGGGTTGAGTTATTAGTGTTGTCTTATTTTGTCGCTATCACTTTCCAACAAAATCGGCATACTGACTTGCTCAATTATCTGCCCAGGACTACCTCCTGACAACGTCATCTACCTGCCATCATCTACTCACCACCACAGATGGATGGCAGTCCTGTGGGAAACACGGTTGGTTATATACTGATGTGTACCCAAAACATTTATTTTGTAAAACTATTTCCTAAAATGTTTTGTATCTCAGTATGCATCATCATTGTTTAATGCATCAAGAATACTGTGCATGAATGACTGTTTATGATTGCAACATTTTAGCAGGGGTGTCAGATGTACGGCGAGCGGGCAAACAGGTTTTATCCGGCCCACGGGATGAGTTTGCTAAGTATAAAAATGAGCCAAAATTTTTGAATGAAAGAAACCGCTGTTCTAAATGTGTCCAGTAGATGTCGCAATAGCAATTCTATGTATATGATGCTACATATGTAAAAAAAACAAAAAACTACATCATGTTAGTGCACCAGTCGAGGAAAATGAGCAAACTACATAAATAACATCCTGTAATTTGATTTTGATATTTATTTTATCTTGATAGGTTGAAAATTAACACCAATGAGTTGACTGATGAACATTATCACATAATTTATTCAGAAAGTATAAATGACAACAAATAAAGATGAAATACTATTTAAAAAAACAACATTATGATTTGTACATTTTCAGAATGTACTGGTTATATTTTTAAACAAAGAAAATCTGAAGTTGTCTTTATTTTTAAGTTATCGTGCCGCTATTTTACCAGTCGGGAGTAGGTTTTTCTTAATGTGGACCCCGATCTAAAATGAGTCTGACACCCCTTTTAATCACTATGTGTTGAACGTTCGTCAGCCTTAATGTAAATCACCTAAAGCTGAAGTAATGTATTACAATAGCTAAACCCATAAAGTTGGTACAAAGCAAATGATGACATACAACACTTTATTTTAATTTTTTTTATACAGTACAGGCCAAAAGTTTGGACACACCTTCTCATTTCAATGTGTTTTCTTTATTTTCATGACTATTTACCTTGTAGTAGGGCTGAGCGATATATCGATATACTCGATATATCGCGGGTTTGTCTCTGTGCGATATAGAAAATGACTATATCGTGATATTAGAGTATACGTTCTCACGCAGTTGCTTTTAGCTGCGGGCATTACACTGCATGCTTTTCCCACTCTTTCTTGTCTCTCCTTCTTACAGAGACTTAAGACAAGTACACCTTCTTACATACGTCACGTGTGCAACGTCACACGCTCCCGCAGAGCAGAGAGGTAGCGACATGGTAACGTTAGCTGTGATGCTAACGGTGCGGTGCGAGTGGTAATACGAGAGAGAGAAGGTATCTGGTAACAAATGGAGGAATAATTCCCAAGAAAAACAGCACAGAATCCATCGTCTGCGGTGGTTTGGCTTCAAGCGGGAATATGTTCAACATTTATGCGGCAAAAGCGTTGCTACAAAAAGTAGCAGCACTGCTAATGTAGCATCATTTGAAAAGTCACCCGCTAGAGAATGAAGAGTGCTTGAAACTCTGCATGTCAACATCTCGGCCGGTGCCACACCAACAAAATGCCGAAGCAACTATTTCCACATCAACACCGTATGAAAAAAAAATCAAAAACAGAAGGAGATAACGTCCGCAGTAACCTACCACATAGCGAAGGACATTTCCTATTATGCAGCTCATTTTTATTTGACAGTTATTGAAATATCTTGTGTGACATCATGCACAAAAGTGCACTTTATTTGTTTTTAACTATAGTAGTGGCGTTCTGTACAAAAAGTACACTTTAATTTTGTGTTGTTTTGATAAGTCATCTTGGTGACATTCACAAAAGGGCACTCATAGCTTGTTTTAAAATGTCTCTGACAATCTTGCACTTTCTGTTTTGGAAATGACATGAATAGTTGTGCCACTGCTTAATAAATACAGTTTTGGTAAATTGACTTAGTTGTGATTTCACTCTCTGCATGCAAGTTTAAAATGAGCATATATTAATGCATTATGAACAAGAATGTTTTAATGTACAAACCCTGTTTCCATATGAGTTGGGAAATTGTGTTAGATGTAAATATAAACGGAATACAATGATTTGCAAATCATTTTCAACCCATATTCAGTTGAATATGCTACAAAGACAACATATTTGATTTGATGTTCAAACTGATAAACTTTTTTTTTTTTTTGCAAAAAATCATTAACTTTTGAATTTGATGCCAGCAACACGTGACAAAGAAGTTGGGAAAGGTGACAATAAATACTGATAAAGTTGAGGAATGCTCATCAAACACTTATTTGGAACATCCCACAGGTGAACAGGCAAATTGGGAACAGGTGGGTGCCATGATTGGGTATAAAAGTAGATTCCATGAAATGCTCAGTCATTCACAAACAAATGCTAAATAAATAAATAAATAAATGATTGAGCAAATTGTTGAACAGTTTAAGAAAAACCTTTCTCAACCAGCTATTGCAAGGAATTTAGGGATTTCACCATCTACGGTCCGTAATATAATCAAAGGGTTCAGAGAATCTGGAGAAATCACTGCACGTAAGCAGGTAAGCCTGTGACCTTCGATCCTTCAGGCTGTACTGCATCAACAAGCGACATCAGTGTGTAAAGGATATCAACACATGGGCTCAGGAACACTTCAGAAACCCACGTCAGTAACTACAGTTGGTCGCTACATCTGTAAGTGCACGTTAGAACTCTCCTATGCAAGGCGAAAACCGTTTATCAACAACACCCAGAAACGCAGTCGGCTTCGCTGGGCCTGAGCTCATCTAAGATGGACTGATACAAAGTGGAAAAGTGTTATGTGGTCTGACGAGTCCACATTTCAAATTGTTTATGGAAACTGTGGACGTCGTGTCCTCCGGACCAAAGAGGAAAAGAACCATCCGGATTGTTATAGGCGCAAAGTTGAAAAGTCAGCATCTGTGATGGTATGGGGGTGTATTAGTGCCCAAGACATGGTTAACTTACACATCTGTGAAGGCGCCATTAATGCTGAAAGGTACATACAGGGTTTGGAGCAACCTATGTTGCCATCCAAGCAACGTTACCATGGACGCCCCTACTTATTTCAGCAAGACAATGCCAAGCCACGTGTTACATCAACGTGGCTTCATAGTAAAAGAGTGCCGGTACTAGACTGGCCTGCCTGTAGTCCAGACCTGTCTCCCATTGAAAATGTGTGGCGCATTATGAAGCCTAAAATACCACAACGGAGACCCCCGGACTGTTAAACAACTTAAGATGTACATCAAGCAAGAATGGGAAAGAATTCCACCTGAGAAGCTTAAAAAATGTGTCTCCTCAGTTCCCAAACGTTTACTGAGTGTTGTTAAAAGGAAAGGCCATGTAACACAGGGGTGAACATGCCCTTTCCCAACTACTTTGGCAAGTGTTGCAGCCATGAAATTCTAAGTTAATTATTATTTGCAAAAAAAAAAAAAAGTTTATGAGTTTGAACATCAAATATCTTGTCTTTGTAGTGCATTCAATTGAATATGGGTTGAAAAGGATTTGCAAATCATTGTATTCCGTTTATATTTACATCTAACACAATTTCACAACTCATATGGAAACGGGCTTTGTATACACATAGAATCATCATACTGCTGTGATTATATGCATCAAGTGTTCATTCAAGGCTGAGGCAAAATATCGAGATATATATCATGTATCGTGACATGGCCTAAAAATATCGAGATATTAATAAAAGGCCATATCGCCCAGCCCTACCTTGTAGATTGTCACTGAAGGCATCAAAACTATGACACCTGTGAAGTGAAAACCCTTTCAGGAGACTACCTCTTGAAGCTAATCAAGAGAATGGCAAGAGTGTGCAAAGCAGTAATCAGAGCAAAAGGTGTCTATTTTGAAGAAGCTACAATATAAAACATGTTTTCAGTTATTTCACCTTTTTTTGTTAAGCATATAAACTCCAAATGTGTCAATTCATAGTGTTGATGCCTTCAGTGACAATCTACAATGTAAATAGTCATGAAAATAAAGAAAACACATTGAATGAGAAGGTGTGTCCAAACATTTGGCCTGTACTGTATATCTGACGTTTTCAAGTAGTGTACATGCAGCTTTAGATAAAACACTTCTATGTAATGCTACCATGTGAGATGAAATGCATGATTTATATTAAGGAAAACATGCCTTTATTAGGCTGTGCAGCAACATGGCATGCACCTGACCAAAATAATTGCCACCATCTGTGCCTCCCATTAGAAATGTTGCTTAACATTATAACGTTATGATATGGTGCCTACCCTTGACGTCACATTCTTTAAAACACAGAAACAGGCACTCAATTGATGCTTTAGTAAATCAACAGCACCACCTTGTGAGAATAGAGTATAATGCACTTGCACTTAAATTTCAATCAGTAGGAACTCACAGTTTGTGCTTGTTTGTCCAGTGCAGAGAGCAGGACTTGTATTCCTTTGGTGTAGAACTCTACAGCCTCCTGGCCAGTGTGGCTCTGCCCCAGGTACATGTACTTACTGTGGCCTGCACCAGGGCTCAGCTCCACAGCACGCAGAAAAGCGTAAGTTAGTTAAGGAGCACCAGTTACGACAAGGTATGATGTGCGATAACAACAGATAAAGGATATCCCCTTAGCTTTCAGTGTGTCTCCAAGCTCAGAGGAGATGTGTCCCAGCATTTCAAGAGCCTGCAGGTTGGTGGACTCCAGGTCCAAGGCACGTTGACAGTACAGTCCAGCCATCTCAAAGTCAAAGCTGTCCATGCATTCTTCTGTCTGTGCAACACAAAGCAGCATGATAAGGTTGACATGACAAAAAGGACGTTATATCTATATTTATATATATATCTATACCTTTTCTAGGAGTTGCTCAATAGAGTACTTGGCAGCAGTTTTCTTCTTTGCCTTCATATGCATTCGCACTTGCATCCTCTCCTGCGCTGATAGTGCCACAATTCCGGGATCTAAATGCATTAAGAGGTTAGCCACCATTTCCAGTCATGTTTAATTTAATGTAATGAGTTTTGATTTTAAAAAAACTAGCATTGCCGTGTCTGACTTGACAAGTTGACATCACAGCAAACTCTGCTTACCCTTGCCGGCTCGGCTCTCTTTCCTCCGTGGTTTGCCTTTCTTTTTACCCTTAGCTTGTCCTCCCATATTGAGAAAACGGCACTTTATATTCCCACAAGTAAAATAGTGTACCAAGTCAAGCCTCAGAAACACATGGAAATACTTGTTGAGGGAGAGGACATGATGCGCATGCGTGAACCGAGATTCTCGCCTGGCAACTACGGGAAGAGCAGTGGCCATTTTACCAGTACTAAAACAACAACATTTTAAAGTAACACTCACAATAAACCGACTGTGTTTTTTTGTTTTTTCCAAATTATAAAATGTAAAAAAAACAACACCCAATGCCAACCCTAATATTTGTAATAATAAATTACCCAAGATATTACGCGGGATGCATTGTGCAGAATGAGTTTTCACCAGGGGCGGGATTTATTTTGATTGAAAGACGTGTGGACCAATGGCTTTACGTATCGAGAACGTACCCCTGACGTCCTGAATTTCAACCAATGAACAAGCACGTTAGTTTTACGCAGAGGCTGCCCTGCCTCCCTTGTAAATACAAATGACACAAGAGGCGTCGCTGACAATATTAATGACATAGCGCATTCAATACGGAACCTCGAATTAGTATTTCAGGTAATGTTGCATTATCGTCTTATTGCTATTGACATACAATACAAAACCCTGTTATCATGTATGTAATGTCATAGGGAATTACATCTCCAAGTACTCCGGAGGTTAGCTGTAGTGATGCTAATGCTAACCTACGTTAGCATTACCTATCAAGCACATCCAGGTTTTAAATTGTAGAATACGTCGAATTCATACCACGAAACAAAGTAGTCACAGAATCGTATCACTGCTGTCAGCTATCGTCACTTGTATCGTTATTCATTCCTTGCAGCAATTAGCTGTTAGCCTTTTAGCTTCTGATGTATCCATCTTTACTGTCCATGATTGTTCATAGTTTAAAGTTAAAGTGGCACTGATAGTCACACACACATTAGGTGTGGTGAGATTACCCTCTGCATTTGACCCATCCCCTTGTTCACCCCCTGGGAGGTGAGGGGAGCAGTGAGCAGCAGTGGTGGCCGCGCTCGGGAATAATTTTTAGTGATTTAACCCCCAATTCCAACCCTTGATGCTGAGTGCCAAGCAGGGAGGTAATGGGTCCCATTTTTATAGTCTTTGGGTTTGACTCGGCCGAGTTTGAACTCCGATCTCAGGGCGTACACTCTAACCACAAGGCCACTGAGCAGGCTGTGTGTACATACCATTCGCAGGCAGGTATGTTCTTGCCTAACATGTGTACTCCTCCTATCCCCTGACAGACTAAAGGCGCCACATTGATGTCATCCCTCGTACCAACCAGTGTCCTGCCAGACCAGAGAGGAAGACGTACCTTGTTTCAGACAGGTAGCTTGTGGCCAATGCCACAGGCTCTACCTGCCCAGGGAAGTGGACTGTCAGCCGACCCGAAGAGCCTGCAATTTAGCCCTAACAGACCTTGGCTTGTTGATTGAGTGGCAATGGATCTACCCCCAGTGAAAGTGGCCATGTCCGAGCTAAATAAGGAGCTGCTTGATCTGGTCTGGGGAAGACCACCCAGTGGGGGAGTTTCGCCATCCATCTTCCGCAGATGGACGCAAGGTACTGTATGATGCCAAGACTGTCGTTGTTGAAAAGTTAACGCTAAGATTGAACAGAAAACACTAGTATCAATTTCTAATCTGTACTATATGTAGTGCTGTATCTCACCAGAGTTCAGATACTTTCTGATTTGTAGCCAAATGGCCACCTTGTTTTGGTGCACACAGGTCACACTTGTCTACACTTAAGTTGAGTTTGAGTTTATTTCAAACATGCAAGCATACAACATTATACATCACAATTTCTATTCAACATGTTTGGAAAGGAGTAGGATGAAGCTGAGCTTATTTAATCCTACCCCTTTTCCTTTACATAGCAGTAGCTAAAACTAAAACGTTTGTTCACTTACTGTTTCTCAATTTATTCACAATAAACTCCATATGTAATAATACAAATAAATACATGATCATTTGTAAAGTAAGTTATATTTCATATGGTGAGATGAGTAAGATTATCTAGAAAATGAATGGATGAATGGATGTAATAAGTTTAGAATGTTTATCATGGTTCTTCTTTGTACTTTGTAAACACTTCAAGTTTGAAGCATTTCTCGAAGTGGATCATATTAGTACATTGTTTGATTTCTTTGCTTAATCCATTCCATAATTTAATTCCACATACTGATATACTGAAGGTCTTAAGTGTTGTATGTGCGTGCGTACAAATGTTTTAACTTAAAATTTTCTCTAAGATTATATTTCTCTTTTGTTGAGAAGAATTGTTGTATATTATTGGGTAGCAGATTGTAGTGTGTTTTGTGTATAATTTTAGCTGTTTGCGAATTCACTATGTCGTGGAATTTCAGTATTTTCGATTCAATGAAAAAAGGGTTTGTATATTCTCGTGCGTGTTAGAAATGTTATAGCTTGACCAACAGTGTTAACTTGCATTTATTGTATAGACTTAAATGGTGTATGACAGTGGTTCTCAAACTTTTCACCAAGTACCACCTAAGAAAACACTTGGCTCTCCAAGTACCACCATAATAACCAACCGATTAAAATATGGTAGCTGCGTAGACCTATGTATTCATTAATAACAATGAGGAGGTGTTATTTAACAAGTATATTTAACATTACACAGTTGAAACAGTGACACTGTTTGAATATAGGAAAATAAAACATGGTTTTAATTGTTGTATTTTTTTTATATTGTATCGGACTGGGTTCTATGCTTTGTTCCAAATATAGTTTATTCAATGTTTAGCAGTTTTCAATGTCCTTGAATGCATCATTGTTACATGCAGCTTTCTTTGCCAATGTTCGTCTTTGTTTACATGTGTTCTGCTCGTTGATTGGTTTGGAGGCTGGGAAAGGGCGGGCGTAAGCGGAGAATGTGGAGAACATTCAGTTCTCTCACGTGTTGGGTGATAGAATCTTGTGTGTTGAGTAATAGAAATGATGGCGTAAGACAGTTCTGTTTGTGTCTTAATTGTTTATTTTGGCGTCAACTACGGCCAACAGTAGTCTGCTTTAATGACTTCCATTGAAGGCTGATAAACCTTTTGATAACGGCTCGAGTCACGCCATTACAATATTTAATTAAGTGATTTTTTTATTGTATCACTAGATTGGGCCCGTGTACTACAGTTTAAGAATCACTGGTATACAGCAAAAAAAAGCATGTTTCCCGAGGTCACACGCACCCCTCCTAGCATCGCACCACACCCGGGCCGGTCCACTATTTAAGAAGGACTGGTAAACAGTATGATAAACGATTCTGTGATTCTTCTTGGATACATGGTAGTCATCTACAGCCGCCCATCCTAATTACTATCACTTTCTAAGGGTCAGGTTAGCACTGCGGCTGTCAAAATAAATGAGTTAACTCATGTGATTAATCATAAAAAATTAACGCATTAATCATGAACACACTTAGATTAATCATGTAATTTATTTTGACTGTACAAGTGATCAGGTCAATGCATACGTCAGTAGAAAAATGAGTGAGGAGACTGACTCACGCCAATATAAACCCTGAAAGAACTTTAGATAAGACTTTTACCAAGCTTTGCTCAAATAATTTGCAAGCAAAATGCTTAAGAACATGCCTTGATGACATTTTGACAATAAAATTGCATTTGTGTACAAATATTGGGGTCTTTTCTTAAGCAAATTTTAATTATGCAAGTGAGTAATCACCTGTGATTTATTGTGATTAATCCAAATTCCAAAATGTAATTAATCAGATTTTTTATTTGTATATATATAATAATTTGACAGTCCTAATTAGCACACATTATTATTGATGTCATTGTAAATAATTGTGCAGTAATCCTTTCTGCACCATGCTGGTAAAGTCAAAATAAATATATGTTCTTATTGTGTACATAGTGAAAGTGCCAGCTATAGTTTTGGTTTATTCATGTATTTTTTTTAAATTCTCCATGAAAGGGTTTGTGTTCAGTCAGAGTGAACGCACAGCACTGGAGCAGTTTGAAGGAGGGCCGTGTGCTGTAATTGTACCCGTGCAGGTATGATTATTTTTAAATCGTTTGATATAATACTCCAAAAAGACAAATCGAGAAACAACCCATTGAGAAAGCTAAGTACAAGTTTTGCTCCTTGCAGGCATTCCTCCTGAAGACCCTTCTCTTTAACCGAGAGACGTCAGACTGGCGGCACATATCCGGTACATTACCTACTTGAAACGCCAAACTAGTACTACTTTTTCCCTATGCATATTAAATCTTGCCGGATTTGTTTATGCATGCCAGAGGAGGAGCAGAAAACAGTACTGTGCTCCACGCTGACTGAGATCCTGGAGTCAGCCTGTTCCAGCTCCTCCACAGAATTCTGCCTGGTTACGTGGGCCAAGGGACAGAGCCTTCATACCCATACTAAGATGAAGGCACAGTCAAAAACTGAAGGCACGGCAGAGCCGGAGAGCAGCCAACCACCTGAGGAGCAGCAGCAGCAATCCAGTGAGTCTTACGGCTGTTGAGTTACACTCCTTCACTCAGTCTTTGTCTTTAAAATTAGTACTTTGGATGACTAGCTGTAATAAACTCCAGATGACTAGCTGTAATACACTCTCTGGATGACTAGCTGTAATACACTCTCTGGATGACTAGCTGTAATACACTCTCTGGATGACGAGCTGTAATACACTCTCTGGATGATGAGCTGTAATACACTCTTTGGATGACTAGCTGTAATACACTCTCTGGATGACTAGCTGTAATACACTCTCTGGATGACTAGCTTTAATACACTCTCTGGATGACTATCTGTAATACACTCTCTGGATGACTAGCTGTAATACACACTCTGGATGACTAGCTGTAATACACACTCTAGATGACAAGCTGTAATACACTCTCTGGATGACTAGCTGTAATACACTCTCTGGATGACTAGCTGTAAAACACTATGGTCTGTTGCTGTGTTATGCTCTGATACTGCAGTGTTTGTGTTTAGCTGCTTTGACTGCTGAGGACCTTGGCTTTGAGAGATTTCACAGTGTTCTTAGGTAAGTGACACTTATTTTTTACCTCAGCTAAGACTTTTTATGCTCATACTTGAAACTTAATTGTTGAATGGTGGTGTTGGATTTTTTTCAGTAGAAGAATACATAGATAGGAAAAGGTGGAAATAATTAATTTGTAAAAAAAAATAAAAATAATAGTAAATAATAAATTACACTTTCTTTCCGCTCACATTTTGCAGACTAAAGCCCTGTTTACACTTCACACAAAATCAGATTTTTTTGCACCCCAAGTGACACAGATCGGATTTTTTATTCCAGTCTAAACGCTCTAAAGTCCTTCAAATCTGATATTTTGGCATCAGATTCAGGCCACATCAGGAGGTAGTCCTGAATCCGATTGGAATCTGATCTTTTCAAATGTGACTTCAGTCTAAATGCTGTGTCCTGAATGTGATTTTTTTCTTCAGCTTTGGGCGAGCTTACATCATTCATGTGCGCTGGAAACCCGCAGTCTCCAGCAGAAATGTATATTTCATCACAACAGCCCGGTTTCGGTTTGCATTTAAGATGACCACATTTTCGGTACATCACTTGTCAATAGTGCGTGAATAATAGACTCTATGTAATACATGAATATATATTTTGATTCCGAAGAAATGGCGATTGTCTAAAGACCGAAATTGACGCCGTGGCGCATTTGCTTACATGTGAGTTGAAAAATATAGCTAACGTAGATCCACGCTAATGTCCATGTCTCCTGTAATTGACAGCCAAAA
Source organism: Entelurus aequoreus (assembly GCF_033978785.1). Lineage (NCBI taxonomy): Eukaryota > Metazoa > Chordata > Actinopteri > Syngnathiformes > Syngnathidae > Entelurus > Entelurus aequoreus. Next base: position 31,626,266 of record NC_084741.1, read on the forward strand.
AAACATTAACTTAACTTTAATTGCAACGCTCCTAAATATATTACACTATATACATCCATTTATACATTGTATTACTTTTATTTACTTTCACGTAAAAAAATACTAATTTTTAATGTGTTGCGACTTTTATTTATTTTGTAGTAGTAGTGACTTCCTCCCAGTCAACTTCCTTTGTGTTCACTTTATCGAAGTGCACATGTAAGTGATATCAAGGCCACATTGAGGCATGTGGGGCGACATGGCATAGTGGGTAGAGCGCCCGTGTCAGAAACCTGAGGGTTGCAGGTTCGCTCCCCGCCTCTTACCATGCCGTTGTGTCCTTGGGCAGGACACTTCACCCTTGCCCCCGGTGCCGCTCACACCGGTGAATGAATGATGAATGAATGATAGGTGGTGGTCGGAGGGGCCATAGGCGCAAATTGGCAGCCACGCTTCCATCAGTCTACCCCAGGGCAGCTGTGGCTACGAAAGTAGCTTACCACCACTAGGTGTGAATGAATGATGGGTTTTTAACATGTAAAGGGACTTTGGGTACTTAGAAAAGCGCTATATAAATCCCAGGTATTATTATGTGCGTGTTTACACTGAAGTCTGATAAAAATCACATTTTACTCGCAATATAAACAGTCAGCTGGAAAAAATCAGATTGCGGCACTTTGGCCGCAGTGTAGACGTAGTCTAAACGCATCGCTTCACCTGTCTTGCACACACACGCACGCACACACACATACACACACACCCACACACACACACACACACTAAATCAGGGGTCTTCAACTCAACTTATTTGGTGTCCCATGGATGTAGGGTCTGGGTGATGCTGCTTCGCATCAGTTATTTACTCTGTAATCAGATTTCAGCCAAGTAATTTACTTGTCAAAAAGTATGACAAGAAGTTGTCGCAAGCCTGAGCTGTGGTAGGCGTAAAAGGGAACTGCACTTTTTTGGAATTTTGCATATCATTCACAATCCTTATGAAAGACAACAAGAACACATTTCAATGTTTTTATTTTATGCATTATAATTTGTAATAATTGACTCGTTTTAGGTGGCTATCAATGCAGATAATGGGAGTAATCCATTCGGACTCTAAATCACTCTTAAAACGCATCCAAAAACCGCCAACAGTACTCCATTTACATCTCAGGACCTGAGTATTAACCAAGTATTAGTGATATTGTTATAATAAGCAATAACGCAGGCAAACTGTTTTTAGTCGCGCTATCAACACATAGAGGTAGCGAGCTTGTGCAGCTACAGTGTTGACGTATTGACATATTGCTACTGCATCATGATACCCTCTGAATCAATTTTATATTCACCTGGATACTAAAAGGTTGTAGTCATAAACCAAGAAGTTGTTCATCTGTGACGTTTAACTTATACCCGGAGTTGGAGAGAAAGATACGAAAAGATGTTCGTCTTTGGCAACTTTTTTTAAACCGTGTGGATCATGATTACTTAATCTAAACGTGAATATAAGCACATCCTATCAGTCAAGATCCCTGTGAGAGAAAATGTTTTACAGTAGGTGATTGTTTTATTATGTTGGTAGTTTGTATTTCCTGTTTAGCAGTTTGCAATACTGTTGTTTTGCTAAAGCTGGATATGTTTAACAAATCGCTTTTAAAACTTACAGCTCATCCACCCTATATTTATGCTAAAAAAATATGAGGTTGTGGATCATCATTTGTCCCAAAGTAGTCTTTAATGGCTCTCATGAAGTCTGCCATGATTAGTAGTAGTGTTGTTGTTGAAGGGAAAAGCGAATGTGTAATGCGCCTGTGAAATTATTACACTGTATGCTTAAAATGAGCAAAATACGTAAATATTAGATATTATTATGAATGTGCCTGTTACTACATTAAATAATATAAAATAATCTAATATTAAAATATTACATACTTACAGTGTGTATATAAAACAATGAGAGGTTTTATGGATGTGTTTTAGAGTGCTTTATAGGCTAAATAAAGCGACTCCCATTGACTCCATTGTTAGCGTAATTTTGCTAAAGTTTATTTACAAGTTAGAAGGCATAAAAAAAACAAAAACAAATGTGTTCTTTTCTTACATAGGAATTGTGAATGATTGGCAAAATTCCCCAAAAACTGCAGTTGCCCTTATTAAAGGGGTCATATTATGATTGTATTTTCTACATTGTAAACATTTTATTGTCGTCTACATAACATGTGATAAAAGACTTCCTTGTGGTCTACATAATATGTAATGGCGGTGCTTTGGTCCAAATTTCGCATGAATTGATTTTATAGACAATCTTCAAGCCGCTTTCTAACTGTCTCTTCAGAATGCACTGTTTTGTGGGCCGTCTTATCTATGTGCCGAAGTCCTCTTCCAGGCCCAGCCCCCTTTGACTAGATCTCCACCCCACCAGGCATGTTGTAGTTTTTAGCGCTTCCATATCCAGTCTACTGACAGATATAACTTACAACTGAATGCTACTTTTTTTATTCGAAATGGCAACAGTGGAGGATGCATGTGCATGTATGAGCCAGTCTGCCCCACAAGAAGAGAATAGAGAAAAAGAAGGAGCAACACTACAACTTTGGACTACAACTGGTTATAAATGGCGGACTCCTTGGATAATCCTCTTTATTATTATATATATAATATTTGGAGATATTCACTGATGTAACTAAGACAAAATATGACACAAGCATCTAAAATTCAAAACGACTCGTTTGGAGCAAGTTTGGAAGAAGGCAAGATTGTTTTATAAATATCTCAGCCAATTTTCGAGACTAATGTGGATCCCAAATACACAAACACAGGTACCAACAAGCAAGAACAGTTGGTTTTGCATCATTGGACCTCTTTAACAGTAATATCAGAGGGACTTCAGCTGGTTTTCAGGAACCGGCTGTTATTTGAGGAAGCAGTAGTCAAAAGAGAACGTGCAAAGAGATTTTTAACAGATTGGAAACGGAAGGAGGTCACCACATTCAAGTCTGACGATGTTATTGAACATCCAGCATGTAGATAACACATACACAGGACATTTACTACATCTAACTATTAACTCTAAACAATTGATTTGAGCAATTATTTACTAAAAAGTGACGCAAGGCATTTCGGGAGCTGACATCAATCCCAGCACTGGTATTGTTTTTCAGCTTGCCTTGTTTGCTAAAGTTACATATAATACAGTTACAGATAATATAGTTGTTGATTATTCCCTATAGTCTTACATAGTAGTTGTCCTATGTGTGTTTACTGACATGTTACATGTTGAACTGTCGTTTTTGTGTTTGCGCCGTATTTACACTGAACTTGGAAGTTAGGTAGGTGGGCAGTGAGTTTGAGACCTCAACACTAAAGTGATTTTAAAGCGGCTTTTGCCACAGCAGTATTGAACCATAACACACATACAGTACTGGCTGCAGAGTCCAAAATCAGCAAGAGGGACTGCTGTCTGCATGCTAAGAAACTAAGATCGATAAAATACTGGACTGACCCTGACAATAAGATGACCCCTCTCTTTCAAGACCCTTTTTTTGGAGAAAAAATGTTGACGCCAAAAACATACTTCTTTTTTTTTAGTATTAGTGAATTAATAACTGGTCGAGTATAAAAAGTGATATCCAAAACTGTGTTCCAAATTATTATGCAAATTGGATTTAAGAGTCAAAAACATTTATTTTTTGTTTTTTCCATTAAACTCATAAATGATATTGTGTCTCAAGGCTCTGTAGCTCATTGACATCAATCTCAGACACCTGTGATAAATAGTCTCCCAGGTGAGCCCAATCAAAGGAAAACTGCTTAAAAGTGATGTTCCACATTATTAAGCAGGCCACAGGTTTCAAGCGATATGGGGAAGAAAAGACGATCGGAAAAGCCTAAGATAATATACTACCTTGCTCGGTATGAAAACAATGGATATTTAAAAAAAACATAAGTGTGATAATCAAACTGTAAAGACATTTGTTGCTAATTCAGAGCACAGGCGAGTTTGCAGATAAAGGCAAAATAAAAAGTCTCTGCCAGACAACTTCATCGGATTAAGAGAGAATCTTCTAAAAGGCCATTGCAAAGCAGCAAAGCGGTATTTGAGGCCGCTAGTGCCTCTGTAGTCCCACGAACCTCAAGATGTAGGATCGTTAAGAAGTTTGCAAGTGTTCTTAAAGCTAATATTCAGCCACCCCTAAACAATGCTCACAAGTAGAAACAGTTGCAGTGGGCTCAGGAATACATGAAGACTCATTTTCAAACAGTTGTTTATCGATGAGTGCCGTGCAACCCTAGATGGCCCAGATGGCTGGAGCAGCGGATGGTTGGTGAATGGCCACAATGTCCCAACAAGGCTGAGAAGGCAGCAAAGGGCTGGGGGTGTCATGTTTTGGGCTGGAATTATGGGGAGAGAGCTGGTAGGTCCCTGAGGGTGTGAAAATGACCTATGCAAAGTATGTAGAGTTTCTGACTGACCACTTTCTTCCATGGTACAAAAAGAAGAACCGTACCTTCCAACAATAAAATCATTTTCATGCTTGACAATGCCCCATCTCATGCTGCAAAGAACACCACTGAGTCACTGGCTGCTATGGGGATAAGAGGAGAGAAACTGATGGTGTGGCCACCATCCTCTCCTGACCTCAACCCTATTGAGAACCTCTGGCGCATCATCAAGCAAAAGATCTATGAGGGTGGGAGACAGTTCATATCCAAGCAGCAGCTCTGGGACGCTATTCTAACATCCTGCATATTAATTCAAGCTGAAACTCCAAGAACTCACAAGATCAATGGATGCAAGGCTTATGAAAGTGATATCAAGCAAGGGGTCCTATATTAACATGTAACTCAGCCGGTTTCATCAAAAATATTTTAACTTATATGGTCTTATGCTATTTTTGAGTTCTTTACAGCCTAAAAAATAGTATTGAAACGCTTTTGTGCTTAATTTGGAACAGTAGACTTTGAGTTATTTATTGTATTTATTTATTGTAAAAATACTGTTGTCATTTCGAGATTTGTTCAATGAAATTTGAATTAAACTCTTAACGGCTGATGACTTGAAAATCATACTGACTGACATTTGCATCATTTATAACAATTTGAGTCAAATATACTTTGCATAATAATTTGGAACACAGTGTAAATGCTGTGGCAGTTGTTTGAATCCTGACATCATACTAAAAACATCAACTCTGCCAGTTTGCTAACTTGCCAATAACGTTTTAGACAGAGGGTCTCGTCACAGCAGCATCACTCCAAATCACTGATGTGTGAATGAGTGACAGAAAGAAAAGCTCTGGGGCTAAGTTGTTTGATGTCACCTGTTTTGCATGTACAGTGAACATTTTTAATGCCCGAAATATAAGATGACCCATCATTATGAGAATATTTTTTTAAGATTAAAAAACATTCAGGTTAGTACGATAACTATTAAGTGCTTTAAAACGGAGTACAGTGTTCCTTGATTATCGTGGGGGTTACCTTCCGACTACACCGGGTAGGTGAATTTTCGGGACCGCACTGAAGTAGGTGAATTTCCAATAAGTAGAGGAGCTGCTTATTTTACAACTTACCGGTATATGAATATTCTATGCATTTAACATATTTCTCAGCCCTCCGCACACTCGACTCCGCTTTCACACAAACTTATGAACCAATCGTATGCTCTTAAAACACTTCATACACTCTAGAACAGGGGTGTCAAACTTATTTTAGCTCACGGGCCAAATGGAGGAATATCTATTCCAAAATTATGGCATAATAACTTGAAAATATAACTACTACAACTTCAGATATTTTTGTGTTTTACTTTGGCCCAAAATAGAACAAGAACATTCTGAAAATTTACATATCACAAATAATCCTCTTGACATTAGTTGAAAATTCTGAGGAAAAAAATTGGTGCAGTTTCAAAGACCCTGTGAAGAACACAATGAACTTAGACTATCTCACCGTATCTACAAAGCAGTTAAACTTTAAGTAACAGCCCATCTTGGATTGAACAAAAACCAAATAAATCGTAAATAAAAACTCTTCTATGTATCAACTGCCTCATTTGTCATTTCCACTGTTCACTTTCTTTACATTAGCACAGAAGACAATAATTTTAACAGAACTATATCAATGTGCAGTGTCTCATGCAGCATTTTAAGTGGGGTTACCTATATTTTATTTTACTACCGTTTGTTTTACGTTGGGTCGAGGGGGAGGAGTCACAGCCCCACTTTACCGTGTACCTCTTGCTTGGTATACTTGCTCGCCACGGTATAAACTATTTGCTTGCCTAACAGAATTGATATTGCAACATCCAGTGGACACATTTAGAACAGCAGTTTCTTTAATTTAAAAATGCAGCTTAATTTTACACTTAGAAAACTCATCACATGGGCTGGATTTTAGAATCCAACAAGTTTGTATTTAGTATTTTGTGTCTTTCATTATTGATTATTTTTGTGTTGGTCTCCTCCTTCAGCAAGCGAGTAGTTATGTCCGTGTCTGACCTCAGAGAGGAGGTGCTTTCTCTCTACCAAACCTGGAAGGGGTGCTGTGGAGTCCTGCTTTTCCTCTACTCTGTTATCCTAACGAAGGTAACCACAAATGGAAGAAAAAAAGAGCATGTAGGGTGATGTGAACTTCGAAAGTCAGGCCTTTTCCCTTTTGCACAGGGCATTGAGAACATCAGAAATGAGATCCAAGACACGATGGAACCCCTCATAGATCCAGTGCACGGCCATGGAAGGTAACGCACCTCATCCCCACTTATGCACGAAAATTGATACACGGTTACATGGTTTAACCTATCATTGCATCAACAGGCTTTGTATTTTCTTCTTACTGTGTGTTTTTGTTGTAGTCAGAGTCTGGTGAACCTCCTTGTAACTGGCCATGCTGTGTCTAATGTCTGGGATGGAGAACGGGAGTGTTCTGGCATGAGTAAGTACCAAAAGCAAGCAAACAATACATCCTTACAACACTCACACTTTTAAAAAGCAGTACACCATTAACGTTTGCAAATATTCACACAAGCTTTTGGTAACTATTAGAGCTCAGTTTTCTAACTGTAGGTGTTGATCATGTCCACCAGAGGGCAGTCGTTGTACGTTCCTGCTTGCGTTTCTGAACCACAGAAGGAATTCTAACTTGTCCACCTTTTTGTGACTTTCATTGTCTTTATGTCTAGAGCTACATGGTATTCATAAACAGGCAGCAGTTGGCTTCCTCACACTCATGGAGTCACTACGCTACTGCAAGGTAACTAAAGTCTAATTAGAAAGTGACTAAAATGAGAAATAACACTTTTTATGTCACTACAGGGTAACGAACGCAAAGTCTAATCAGAAAGTGACTAAAATGAGAAATAACATGTCACTACATAAACACACAGGACCTCACTGTTGCAGGGTTGTACATTCCTGTTATACTGTTAATGTAAACCACACCGAGGGGTCCCGTGTGAAAATAAGTGTTTAGAAACAAACTCGCCCCTGACGCTTTAAAGCTTGTATTGACAATAAATTATATTGTAGGCTTAAAATACTTGCTGTAAGATGTGACCTCTAAAGAACTATGGTTGTTATTGCCAACAAAAGCACCTAAAAGGAAATTATTTTCCACTACAATGTGTCTATTATTGTTACTTGCTTTTTTTATCTTTATACTGTAACGACTATAACTTTGACTTTTTTCCACTTGTTTCTTCTTTTTCTGTCATTGTTGTACTCTTGTTTGCTTACCTTGTATTTTTTTTATTTTTAAAATGTTTCCTTTTCTTCTCTTCATTACTGCATATGCTGTCAATCTGTTGTTATGCAATCTCTACTCTTTTTTTTCTCCCTACCAGACAAACCTTTAATGACAAAACGTGTCAACATGTACTGTATATAGATAAGCTGTGGATGAATTATCTGCAATAGATAAGCAGAAGGGGTTAGTGTTAGAATTAAATAAGCTCTGCTTCTTCCTACTCTTTTTCTGACATGTTGTGTTTTGTAACTATAATCATGTGATGTTCCTTAATGTAACCTTTTAAGCATGTCTGGAACAAATAAACTGTACCAAACAATAAGTTGTCAGCACAATGATGGTTTCCAGAGAGAATCGAAAAGAAGATTTTGGGAGACCACCTAGTATTAGTTTATTCACAAGCTGCTATATTAAGAATCTAAATTCTTAACAAAAAGTCTCCACTGATATATTAGACAATGTTTCAGAAAAAAATGCTGTTCATGACATATTTATAAACCCATCAGTGTGATTCATTATAGAAATAACAAATTTAATCAACATCCATTAGAAACTCAGTCTTTCTGTACATTTATTTCAGGTGGGCGCATTCCTGAAGTCTCCAGAGTTCCCTATTTGGATCATTGGCAGTGAAACTCACCTCTCTGTGTTTTTCACAAAGGCAAGTTTTAATACACTTGTTTCGTAATTGTCCTAACACATGTCACACAGTGTTTAATAAGAGCCAGGCTCCTCGACAGGTAAGGAAAACCAAAATATGGAACCCCCTTAACAGATTAATAAAGGCAGGTCATATATCAGTGTGAGGTAGGAGATTGAAATGAAAGCAGAAGCAAGTCATATATGGACAATGCTCATTCTTGACTTCTCAGCTATCCAGTTTTTAATAAAAGGAGTACAGGCCTTGTCCTAATGCTGTCTCCATGCAATCTTTGTAGAAACATACAAGCTCAAAAACTATGCATCAGTTTGTAGTTTATAAATTATCATAGTACAGGGTTTCTGCATTAAAAGTCATTAAATGGATTTTGTGAAAATGTAGGCCTTAAATGGCATTAAAAAAGCATTAAATAGTCCAGAGGCCTAAACAATTTTCATACAATTGTAGGCCTGGGGGGGTAGTCAAAAAGTCAATTGATTGAACGATAAATGAAAATAAACTTGATAACTTTGTCCGGCATCGATAAATGGATGTCCATGTGTGCTCCTTTTCTTCAACTCTGGCTTTCAAAATGGATACAAGAGGTCTCTGTGAATCGCTCTCGGCACCTGAGCATGTTAATTTGACTTTAGAAATAAAGTAATAGAGTGAAGCCTCGTGTCAGTCATCCAAAATCTTTGTTTCGGTATGAGCAGGCGGGACCGCTAGAGTACACACGGAATACACGGACATCACTTCGCTCGTCGCGACTCACTCGTGAGAAACACTGCTAAGTAACACAATTTAGGAGGAATAAAGATAATCCCAAAGCTAAATGTCCCTGTGTGGGATTATTTCATTTTAAACTGAATGAGCAACATGAGCCCATCATAGACGAATGAGCAATTATGCCGTAAATGCGTTGGCAACAAAACAAAACAACTGACCCAGTTCTGCCAACTGTGGAAACTTCATTCAAGATGTTTAATATTTATTGATGTGTAATTTTTGCTCACAGAGATTGAAAACATTTTATTTTTGTTTCTTTACCTATATTTAATATATACAATATATAATTAAGTTATTTACCGTATTTTTCGGAGTATAAATCGCTCCGGAGTATAAGTCGCACTGGCCGAAAATGCATAATAAAGAAAGAAAAAAACATATATAAGTCGCACTGGAGTATAAGTCGCATTTTTTGGGGAAATGTATTTGATAAAACCCAACACCAAGAATAGACATTTGAAATGCAATTTAAAATAAATAAAGAATAGTGAACAACAGGCTGAATAAGTGTACAATATATGACGCATAAATAACCAACTGAGAATGTGCCTGGTATGTTAACGTAACATATTATGGTACGAGTCATTCAAATAACTATAACATATAGAACATGCTATACGTTTACCAAACAATCTGTCACTCCTAATCGCTAAATCCGATGAAATCTTATACGTCTAGTCTCTTACGTGAATGAGCTAAATAATATTATTTGATATTTAACGGTAATGTGTTAATAATTTCACACAAGTCGGTCCTGAGTATAAGTCGCACCCCCGGCCAAACTGAAAAAAACTGCAACTTATAGTCCGGAAAATACGGTACCATTAATGAAACATTTTTATTGCGTTTGAAAGGGTTACATATTGTTATTATATAATATGATTACATTAGTGCTTAATTTGGCCACAGTTATTGTAAACTTCAATTATTCATGATTATCATCATCAAATGCTGACAACTACTTTTCAATTATTCAAGATTATCATTGTCAAATGCTTACAATTACTGTTTAATTATTCAAGATTATCATTGTCAAATGCTTACAACTACTGTTTAATTATTCAAGATTATCATTGTCAAAAGCTTACAATTTTGTCCGTACAGACAATTGTATGCTTTATATAATACATAATAATGATCTGCAGTATGACATGGGCATTACATTTGTTTTAAGTTGCATTAAAAAGCATACAATTAGATTTGCTGATAGCTGCAGATACCATCCATTCTTCTCTACATATGTACTGTACATAAAAGTATTATTGATTGTCAAAATGATTACTTGTGGCTGAACTGACCACAAAAGCATTCTTGTGTTAAGCAGTAAAATCTGCAATCCTATTTGAAGCTCAAACAAGGCTTCATGAAGGCGCTGGTTGTCAGTGTCAGTCAAATAAACTTGTGTCTTACAAAATGACAACCAGACAGTGTTCATTTCCTGAACTGTCCGAGAATGGATTGTTGTAACAAAAAAGGAAGACATTTCATTTTAGTATTGTACATCTTGGGAAAATACTCACTAGAGTTTGTTTTAATAAAATGCATGAACGCTCAGATTTGTTTGGACTGGAGCTTTGGGTATATTTGCGGAAGGGAGCTGAAGACTTTGGAAAGGTCACCCACTTGCTTCTGATGTAGTCATGATGTTTTCGCTTCATCCTATCATTTCATTTTATTAGACTTAGCTTTATTTTCACTGTGCGTGGTATAATTACGCAGACAGTGAAATGCAGTTAGCATTGGTAGCAACTAAAGAATACTGTATAACACAATATCTGCAGCTGATTAGGTGGCAAGGAAATATATCTAGAGTTGGTTGTAAATGTAATGCAGTTAAGGCAATGCAGGTGCACAAATCGGTGTAAAATGATTAACAGTAGTGATGGGTAAAAGATTTCTAAATACATTTGGGACACTCACTGGCTGTATTGACGCAGCACTGATACTGTGTTAGTGTCAGAGTTGTGTATAAAGAGTATGGCCAACTAAACAACAGGTGCCATCTTTGCTACCAAGATGTGTACAGCTATGCCCGGTTGCATATATCGTTAGTTTTTCTGTCAAAATAAACCAAAGTAATATGTCTATATATAGTTCTAAACATACACTAGCAGTAAAACCACATTTTATTTTCGTGAAAGTATAATTTAGCAGCTGTGTTTGACACACTCTTCTACTACACTACTAAACACTACCATCCCGCAGTGTTTAGTAACCAGTAGGCACTATAACAATCGAGGACAGCGCGGCTTGGTTGGTAAACTGGCCGTGCCAGCAACTTAAAGGTTCCTGGTTCGATCCCCGGCTTCTGCCTTCCTCGTCACGTCCGTTGTGTCCTTGAGCAAGACTTTTCACCCTTGCTTCTGATGGGTCGTGGTTAGGGCAGCTCCCGCCATCAGTGTGTGCGAATGTGAATGTGGAAATAGTGTCAAAGAGCTTTAAGTACCTTGAAGATAGAAAAGCGCTATACAATTATAACCTATAACACGCACCCGACGGCGCAATAAACAAAGAAAAGTACACAGAATGACCAAAAATATAACTTATTACCCTCACTTAATTTCCCCTCAGGGATTAATAAAGTACTTCTGATTCTGATTTTGCCAAAATATTAATTAGCTTCGGACCAACAATCACAGTGAAATTCTGACTTTTGTATGAAGTATGTCAACTGTGGTAGCTGCCTCCAATGTATTTGTAATCAATGTAGGTATCACTCATGTACTATTCCAACCAATCTTTCTTTTTTGTAACAATCAATCAATCAAAGTGTATTTATATAGCCCTTAAAGGCCTACTAAAAGCCACTACTACCGACCACGCAGTCTGATAGTTTATATATCAATGATGAAATCTTAACATTGCAACACATGCCAATACGGCCGGGTTAACTTATAAAGTGCAATTTTAAATTTCCCGCCACACTTCCGGTTGAAAAAGCCTTCGAAGGATGACGTATGCGCGTGACGTAGCCCGAGGAACAGAGGTATGCAACAGCATTGTTAAGCTTTGCCAGGCTGAGATCTATTAACCGTGTAGTTACTTGTACATGGTTTAATAGTATTGTCGATCTTCTGTCCATCCTTCCAGTCAGGGATTTATTTATTTTGTTTCTATCTGCATTTGAGACAGATTCTATCACGTTAGCTCATGCTAAAGATGCTAAAGAGCTTCGTTGATGTATTGTCGTGGAGATAAAAGGCAGTGTAATGTCCATTTCGCGTTCTCGACTCTCATTTTCAAGAGGATATAGTATCTGAGGTGGTTTAAAATACAAATCCATGATCCACAATAGAAAAAGGAGAGAGTGTGGAATCCAATGAGCCAGCTTGTACCTAAGTTACGGTCAGAGCGAAAAAAAATATGTATTTCACTGCATTCTAGTCCGTCACTCTAACGTTCCTCGTCCACGAATCTTTCATCCAAACTCAAATTAATGGGGTAATCGTCACTTTCACGGTCCGAATAGCTCTAGCTGCGTTGAAAACAATAGGAAAATATTAGGGAGTGAACAACTGACAACGTCACGCTACTTCCGGTAGGGGCAAGGTTTTTTTTTATCAGAGACCAAAAGTTGCGAACTTTATCGACGTTGTTCTATACTAAATCCTTTCAGCAAAAATATGGCAATATCGCAAAATGATCAAGTATGACACATAGAATGGATCTGCTATCCCCGTTTAAATAAAAAAAATTCATTTCAGTAGGCCTTTAACCACAAGTGTCTCAAAGGGTTGCACAAACCTCAATGACATCAGATCCCACAAGTGAATAAGTGTACTTTTGTAGTCATTTGACCAAATTTCTGCACAACTCAGAGTAACACTGGCGAACAGTAAAGAATCGGGAGTCATTTTTGGTCCAGATTTTGCTCTATTCATTATTGACGTATTTCTTGCCACTTTATGTTGTATATTTTTATGAGATTTCCAGTTAATTTTGTCTATTGTTACACCCAAAATGTGGTTTCTTTTACTCTTTCAGCGTCTACTCTGTCTATTTATGTTTGTATTTGAATTTCTCTTCTACTGCTACCGAATAGCATTATTTTAGTTTTACTGACATTCAAAGATAGTCTGTTTTTGTCAAACCATCTTTTTAATTTCTTAATTTCATGTTATTATTTGTATTAGCTTCTGCGTGTCACAACTACAGTGTCACACAAGACTCTGTAGTTGGTGGCTCTCAAGTGTTGATGTAAAAGCTCTCCACAATTCTTTCGGGTGGAGCAGCTCCATGCTGTGCAACGGAATTTTTACAAGTTGAAAAACTAATGAGGAAGCACCACAAACACAGCATCAGCTCAAAGTTGGTAGCAATCATAGCGCCCTGTAGTCACGTGAGTGCCTTTTGACCAATCATTGAGGTGTTGGACTGAAATTGGGTTGGCCATACATCCTCCATGCAAGACTATGGTTAAAATGTCATAATTGCGCCATCTGCTGGATTAAAATTACTATTTTGACCTGCAAATGAGACTATTTGTGAGCAAATGTTTTTGTTTTATTAAAATAATTTCTTTGCAGAAAGCAGTATGAAACGGGCAACTCTGTTCAGTGAGCTAAATAGAAAACAGGAAGATAACATTTACCTTAGATTAGCTGAGATAGGCTCCAGCACCCCCCCGCCACCCCAAAAGGGACAAGCGGTAGAAAATGGGTGAATGGATAGATCAAAATTAAATATTTATTTTTCTGTTTCTTAGTTCTGTTTCAAACGTGGCAACAAAAGCCGATGTCAAACGCGACATGCCTCTCCCCACAACTTCATTTAGTACAAGCTGCCACTTGTGAGCCGAAAGATGCGCTTCCTGATAATCACAGTTTGGTGCTTTACAGTCAAACAACATAGCAGTTGTATCGGTCACGCGTTTTTTTTTCTTAAAAATTGAATTTGTTTAGAATAACCCCTTGTGATGTGGCATCTTCTTTTCAAGGGGGCACAAACATCGACTAATATAAAATTAAGAGATACAGTATAATTTATTGTGTTTTTTAATGCATCAATGCTGCCGTATCGCAGCAACAGTAAAAAAAAAAAAACATTCCACATTGTGATGTGGCATCTTGTTTTCAAGGGGGCACAAACATCGACTAATATAAAATTAAGAGATACAGTATAATTTATTGTGTTTTTTAATGCATCAATGCTGCCGTATCGCAGCAACAGTAAAAAAAAAAAACATTCCACAGAGAATTTGAGTTGAAGAGGCTTCACTTGAATTAGTCCTGTGGAGCCTGGGATTGCATGCAAGGAAATAAGCAAAGTTTGCAGAAAGTTTGGCCTAAAATGACATCTTACAAACTCTGTCTTTTAAGAACTATTATTACTTAGTTTCCACTCCATTTTCTGATTCAGCTGATAATGGTTAATACAAATGTAACTCTGCACAGATGTCTTCCAACACTTTGATATGGGGCTTTTGGTGCCAAAGGTGTTTAGGGAGTGTGCCATTGGTAGTGTAGTGTTTACATTTACTGACTTGTGGATGTTGTGTGAAATCAATCCCCACTCTACAATTGATTGTAGTTTTTGTTTTTGTCTGGGGAAGTGATATTGAAAATGCATGAATGAGTTTCTGGAACTTGTGTTAAATCAGATTAAGATGTTTGGGGTCAGACTCAACAGTGGCTCCATCCTCTTGGAATGGAAATGATTCCTCGTTAAATAATCTTTGGGTCATTTGACAGTAACAGAGGTATAACACAAACACATACTGTAGTGCTCCATTGCAGGGTGTGTAGTTCCGCAATATATACTGAGATCAACTGTGCTGTTTTACCTTCAAGGAAACAGGCGCTCTGTAGTGAGACTCATCAGATTTCAGCTTGTGCAAATTCAGATGTGTGCTCAGGGCTAGGCTGCACTCATCTCAACCATCTCAGTCCCTGTGCGAGTAATGTAATATATTGTTGTGTCTTGTGTGTTTAAGCTGGTCCGTTGACTTGGACCAAATCAATTCTCCTTGCTCTTGTGAAAATAGCACCAAAGAGGCTAGAAAGATTCCTGGCAATCATCTCCATCACAAGGCCACACCCCATAATACAGCATTGATTAAAAGCTCTGTTACATGCGTTCAAGTGGAGTGAATCATGTGTTGGTGCACTGATGACCAAACGTTGTCATGCATGAGCCGATCACTTACCGATTGCCTCAGCTCCCTTGGCGTTCGTGACATGTTCACTAACGTACACAGTCACACACATTCCACAGTGAAGGGGAACCTAATCCTGATTAGCGTTTGTGTGTATGCGTGGTTCAAGTGAATGACTTCCTGCGAAGGAACGTGATTCTAGCATTCCCATCTGGAACAGTTTGTATTCCTAAAGATTGAACTTACAATATATGCACACGCATGTTTACTGACGTAAAAGGTTTACTCTACGCTCTGCCACCCTTAATATTCCTTCCTTGTCAGTAAATCTGTTTTAAGGCATTGTTGGAAGTACCATTTCCCAGGCTTTGTGATACGGAATCTACACTACCTGCTAATGTAGCTTTTAGACCCAATATAGTGACATGTTCACTAAAGCAGATCATCCGATCCCTGCTTCTGATGTGTCATTGGCTCCCTCTTCCCGCCAGTGGGGACGCGTGTGTATTCCCTCGAGTTGTCACCAGTATAAAAATATGGCTTTTTAGACCATCGGCCTGATATGATGCCATTACTTTTTTTTAAATCAAATCTACATCCACAAGCACAATGTTCTTTCTGAATAATGGGTTTGTGAATTTGAGAAAGGGGCTGAGTGTGTTTAACAGAATGTAATTGCTTCTGTTTTTGGACAAGAGTTTCTGAGATGCCCGGAAAATGTAAATATGATGGCTGAAACATATTTTATAATGTAAAAGAGCAACGAAGGGGTTAGATCAGAAGAATGCGCTTAAAAGGACAGTGCAGTGGTTGCTAGGGAAACATGGTTTTGTGGGAGGGCAACCCTCTTGTGACAACTTTCATTGACCTTTACCCTCCTCGATGAGTGATGGGGTTCGCTTTACAGTATGTCTCTTTGAGGGAGTTACAGGTAGATGTGTGTATGTACAGTAGTCATGATCAGGGTCAGTGATTTACTAAGGGAGCTTCTGTCTGCAGATACACACTGCGAGGTTCTTCAAAGATTGGTTCGAGAAGAGAAAGAAAATGTGTGTAAACAGAATTAATGTACATACAGTTCTATCTGCTGTGTTTCCAAAACCCAAAAACAGTATTTCTAAAGACTGACAAAAATAACAAACATTAAAAAGTTCTGTACTAAGTAGACAACATTACTGGGCAATTCATAGAACATTTGATCATACAGTAAGCGGTAGAAAATGGATGGATGGATGGATGGAGTATGAAGATTGTCAGTTGGAATCATAAAGAGCCGATTTGACATGCATTGGTTCTCAGCCCAAATCATATATACTTTTTTAGTTATTTTGTAGTGTAGAGTGTTAGAAATGGCTTGATCAAGTGATATTTTGTAATCACGTGGGCTCTGCATGCTGGATCCTGCCACTGCTGGAAAAAAGTGCCTTAGCGGAGTCTGGAATGGACTGTATACAATCTAGTTGTTATATCTTGTTTTCTTACACTTCTGAGTCTCATTTGGCAGTATCGGTACACCCTTCGTACTATAGCACGCCATCACTTGTTTTCTGTTGTACTCTTTAACAGGTTAACTTCTTTTTACACCTTTGCATTACATATTGGTCATTAAGGGTAAGCCAAACTGTTTTATTGTCTTTATATATACCATGGTCATAGTCTTAAAAATAGGCAGCACAGTTAAACGTTTTAGGAATAGCAATAGTTTGATTCTGGAAAGGATTATTTATATTTTAATCGCAAGTAGTTTTTGAATCAAAAGTCAAAAGACCAGCGTCCTTGAACTCATTGTGTTAAATTATACAGCACAGGGTCCACCGTAGCGCTGCCTACTATAACTTTAACATGACAGGAAACTGAAGAAAGGTCTCTTCTATATTTCATGCCTTGAGATCGGCAGTGAGGGCACTGTAAAAGCACAAAGCAGCAGCGTGGTGTACATTAACAGTCATTAATAATCCGTGACAGGTCAGACCAAAGACCATTGTCCGAGGCTAAAAGACTGTGTGTGTTACATTATTTGTCTTGTCCCCCTGTGTATTGTTCGGTTCATCAAAACGCTGTAGAACCATTCTTTGGCCTCGCTCCAAGAGTGGGATTTAATTTCCTGAATCACAAGTTAGTTGAGATCACCATTGATATGGACAACAATAGAACAAGCCTTTTTAGTCTTGTAGTGATCCTGTTTAGAACATGTCAGCTGACAAGACCTTGGCTTTGTTGTCTTGAAACGGATCCCTCCAGACTTTCTCCATGGCCACTCAAAAGCCTCTCAGCAGTTACAAAAGCTGTTTGGGCGGACCAGAGGGAAAGTACTCCTCAACTGGCCTTCCAAAAGTAGCTACTTCATACGTTGAGATTAAAGGCGAACAGTGGGAGCAAAGGAAGCATTAAAAAAACAAAGAAGGAGGAAGTACTTCAAGTCTGAAGTACCTTTTTGTGGCAAGTAAACTGGATATTAGAAAATAGGAAAAAACAATAGAGGGGAAGCGTCAAGTGAATCTAATCAAAACCACAACAGATTAAGATTAAGTGTGTTGGTGGATTTAGTTCTGGGATTACCATAATAACTGATTAATCAAACATTGGTTATTAAAAATCTTAAAATTATGTGTTTCCTATTTTTAGGCAAAATGGCGTGGATTACTTGCGTATAACCAGCAGAGGTAGATTTGAATAGTCAATATCATCTAGTTTGTGGTCAATAGAACATAACGTCATCTACCGGTATATGGGTTTATCCATCCCAAAGAATGCTGAAAAAATAATTAATTAATTTGATCCGTATTCAATCGAGGATATTTTGTAAAATGTGCAGTATCTACTGCTCTGCTTTAGAATGTCAGTTTCCTCAATGAACCGCAGCTTGTCAGTGTAGACAACACTCATGCAGCCCTAGACCTTGGTGCTACACCCCAGTTGTGTAGGCAAGACATAATTATCTTGGTTCTCACTTGTGTTGCCTGCTATTTACACAATATTATCTCTGTTTGGACTCATTTTTAGTGTATACTAAATCGATATTGCTATGTAAACTGTACACTGGCTACTTTAAAGTACAAAACACAACCAGGGAAGTTGGCATGTTGTGTAAATCGTAAATAAAAACAGAATACAATGATTTTCAAATCCTTTTCATCCTATATTCATTTGAATACACTGAAAAGACAAGATACTCTACGTTCGAACTGGTAAACTTTATTTTTTGCAAATATTAGCTCATTTGGAATTTGATGCCTGCAACATGTTTTAAAAAAGCTGGTACAAGTTGTAAAAAAAGACCGAGAAAGTTGAGGAATGCTCATCAAACACTTATTTGGCACATCCCACAGGTGAACGGGCTAATTGGGAACAGGTTGGTGCCATGATCGGGTATAAAAGCAGCTTCCATGAAATGCTCAGTCATTCACAAACAAGGATGGGGCGAGGGTCACCACTTTGAACAAATGCGTGAGCAAATTGTCGAACAGTTTAAGAACAACATTTCTCAACGAGCTATTGCAAGGAATTTAGGGATTTCACCATCTACGGTCTGTGATATCATCAAAATGTTCAAAGAATCTGGAGAAATCACTGCACCTAAGCGGCAATGCCCGTGACCTTTGATTCCTCAGGCGGTACTGCATCAAAAAGTGACATCAGTGTGTAAAAGATATCACCGCATGGGCTCAGGAACACTTCAGAAAACCACACTCAGTAACTAAAGTTTGTCGCTACATCTGTAAGTGCAAGTTAAAACTCTACTACGCAAAGCGAAAGCCATTTATTAACAACACCCAGAAACGCCGCCGGCTTCGCTGGGCCCGAGCTCATCTAAGATGGACTGATGCACAGTGGAAAAGTGTTCTGTGGTCTGACGAGTCCACATTTAAATCTTGTTTTTTTTAAACTGTGGACGTCGTGTTCTCCAGACCAAAGAGAAAAAGAACCACTGTTACAGGCGCAACGTTCAAAAGCCAGCATCTGTGATGGTATAGGGGTGTGTTAGTGCCCAAGGCATGGGTAACTTACACATCTGTGAAAGCACCATTAATGCTGAAAGGTACATACAGGTTTTGGAGCAACATATGTTGCCATCCAAGCAACGTCTTTTTCATGGACGCTAAGGCTGAAACGACGCGTCGACGTAGTCGACGTCATCGGTTACGTAAATACATCGACGCCGTTTTTGTGTGTCGACGCGTCGCATACTGACGTCACACTACCGTCATGGCGAAGCGCAGAGCAGACGATCAAAGAAGACGATGCGAGCGGTGCGAGCGAGGGGGGAAAAGCATGCCAAAAGTGGTCAAAAGTGTGGGATTATTTCAATAAACGGCCTAATAATGTTGTTGTGTGCACACTGTGTCGAGCGGAAATGGCCTATCATAGCAGCACAACGGCTATGAACGAACATTTGAAAAGAAAACCATCAACTAGTCAATCGTCCGCACGAGCATACGTTGTCATCATTACACAAAAACATGAATGTGTCATTTGTATCTGCTAGGGGTGTAACGGTACGTGTTTTGTATTGAACCGTTTCGGTACGGGGCTTTCGGTTCGGTACGGGGGTGTACCGAACGAGTTTCTAAGCTAAAGCTAAAGTCTTAACAAGCTGCTTTGCTCCGTCTGCCTCTGTCTCAGCACGCAGCATTGTCCCACCCACACAACCATCTGATTGGTACACACGCAGCATTGTCCCACCCACACAACCATCTGATTGGTACACACGCAGCATTGTCCCACCCACACAACCATCTGATTGGTACACACGAAACATTATCAGCCAATCAGCAGTGCGTATTCAGAGCGCATGTAGTCAGCGCTTCAGCGTGGAGCAGATAGGTGTTTAGCAGGTGAGCATCAGGCAGCGGACTCTCCCCAAATGATAATAAACACCTCCCAGTCAACTACTAGTAACATCACTATGAGCCCGTTGACCTTCTGGAAACTTAAACTGCAGCTCAGCTCACTCGCAATCCTGGCTTGAGATGAAGGCTAATTAGCTCTCAGTTCCAGCCACATCGACCCCTTCTGAGCGCCTATTTTCAGCTGCTGGGAATATTGTAAACAAGAAAAGAACCAAAGCATGTAGACATGCTAACCTTTCTTCATTACAACTGTTAGACACTCACTGGAATGAGTAGAATTGGTTATTGTGTACTGTGTTGGACTGGATGTTTATTTTGCACATTTTAAAAGCAATACTTAATGTTTACAGTGCTCCAGAATATTTAGATTGGCACTTTTTTGTATTGGATGTTTATCTTTATTTTTGCACATTTTAGCAAATAAGCAATACTTTCACTTTTGTTGAAATGTTTACACTGTTGTTACATAATATTTCGTTTTGCACTTTTTTGTATTGGATGTTTATCTTTATTTTTGCACATTTTAAAGCAAAATAAGCAATACTTTTACTTTTGAAATGCTTATACTATTGCAGAATATTAAGATTTGCACTGGATGTTGACTTTTATATTTGCACATTAAAAAGCAAATAAGCTACTTTTAATTTTGTTAAATGTTGAAAGTTTTAAATGTTTACATTGTTACAGAATATTTAGTCATGTTGTTGTCAATGTTGACTGAGTGGCCATACTTCTTTTTTTTTGTAAATAAAAGCCATGCCTTTTGAAAAAACGGGCCTACATTTATTTTTTCATCTTCATTTTGAATAAAAAAATAATCGGTAAAAGGAAAAATAATCTATAGATTAATCGGAAAAAAATCTATAGATTAACTGATTAATCGAAAAAATAATCTATAGATTAATCGATAGAAAAATAATCGTTAGCTGCAGCCTTAATGGACGCCCCTGCTTATTTCAGCAAGACCATGCCAAGCCACATTCTGCACGTGTTACCACAGTGTGGCTTCATTGTAAAAGTGAGTAAGAGTGCGGGTACTAGACTGGCCTGCCTGTAGTCCAGACCTGTCTCCCATTGAAAATGTGTGCCGCATTATGAAGCGTAAAATACGACAACGGAGACCCTGGACTGTTTAACAACTTAAGCTGTACATGAAGCAAGAATGGGAAATAATTGCACCTGAAAAACTTCATAAATTGGTCTCCTCGAAATGTTTACTGAGTGTTGTTAAAGGGAAAGGCCATGTAACACAGTGGTAAACATTTTTGCAATGTGTTGTTGCCATTAAATTCTAAGTTAATGATTATTTCCCAAAAAAAACAAGTTTCTCAGTTTGAACATTAAATATCTTGTCTTTGCAGTCTATTCAATTGAATATAAATTGGAAAGGATTTGCAAATTATTGTATTCTGGTTTTATTTACGATTTACACAACGTGCCAACTTCACTGGTTTTGGTGTTTGTACACCCAAGTGTCTTTTCTGTAGTGTATCCTCTTTTGTGAGACACTGCATCCCTACAGTTTGATGTGAACAAAAAAATGCAAGCTTATTTTCTTTTGGTAGTTTGACGTAAGTGGCTGTTTAACAGGACAAGCTTGATTTCTTGCGTGTGTTTTCTCAACTTTTTTCCTGTGTTGAATAGCTTGTTGCTCTGTGAAGAGGGTTAAGGGCTTGAGACAAACAGTTGGACTGTAGGGACTGGAATGTGTTGCTCAAGGCCACACACACACACACACGCATATGCCCATGCACACTAATTGTTGCTCTGCTGATTCCATAGTTTTGTTTAAAGTGTGCTTGCATGTACACCTGATATACGTTTATTCTCTTGTAAAGCAAATACATGTTTGTGGAGACGGACTGGATAATTATACTGTGACTCAGACACAAACACACTTACAGTAATGGAATGGCATCAAGAGGAGACACACACACACACACACACACACACATATCTTCCCTGTGGAGTATGTTTGCTCCATGTTTCCCAACTCAGCAGCATCTTCCTCTGGCCTCTAATAAAACACACATCAAAGACAACCTTGCAGACCTGTCATCACAAAGACACATTTATGTAATTTTGGCTGCTATTATTTTACCCCATTGTCACGTTTTGAGTTTAACATGGATGGATGGATTGTAAGAGCACCTATTCAAAATCAATATTGGTAAACAATGGCAATAAAACTATTCCTATTCTGATTCTGATATAGAGTTGTAACTCGGTTTTCGTTAGTAAACCATTCCAAAACCCAAGCATTTTTTCCCATAAGATACAAAGCTAATTTAAATTATCATCCAAAAATATTACCACAAAACAATGCAACATGCATATAAATGATAAATGAATTGGATGAAATAACATTTAACATCAATGTATGTCTGTGTTATATGTATGTGTGTGTCAAAAGTTTACATACACTTCTAAAGAACATAATGTCATGGCTGTCTTGAGTTTCCAATCATTTCTACAACTCTTATTTTTTTGTGATAGAGTGATTTGAGCACATACTTGTTTGTCCCAAAATTCATTCATGAAGTTTGATTCTTTTATTAATGTATTATGGTCTACTGAAAATGTCACCAAATCTGCTTGGGTCAAAAGCATACATACAGCAATGTTAATATTTGGTTACATGTCCCTTGGCAAGTTTCACTGCAATAAGGCACTTTTGGTAGCCATCCACAAGCTTCTGGCAAGCTTCTGGTTGAAGTTTTGACCACTCCTCTTGACAAAATTGCTCCAGTTGAGCTAAATTTGTAGGTTTTATGACATGGACTTGTTTTTTTAGCATTGTCCACATGTTTTCAATGGGGTTTAAGTCAGGACTTTGGGAAGGCCATTCTAAAACCTTAATTCTAGCCTGTTTTAGCCATTCCTTTACCACTTTTAACGTGTGTTTGGGGTCATTGTCCTGTTGGAACACCCAACTGTGCCCAAGACCCAATCCTTCGGGCTGATGATTTTAGGTTGTCCTGAAGAATTTGGAGGTAATCTTCCTTTTTCATTGTCCCATTTACTCTCTGTAAAGCACCAGTTCCATTAGCAGCAGAACAGGCCCAGAGCATAACACTACCACCACCATGCTTGACGATAGGGATGGTGTTCCTGGGATTAAAGACCTCACCTTTTCTCCTCCAAACAGATTGCTGGGTATTGTGGCCAAACAGCTCAATTTTTGTTTCATCTGACCACAGAACTTTTCTCCAGAAGGTCTTATCTTTGTCAATGTGATCAGCAGCAAACTTTAGACGAGCCTTAAGGTGTCGCTTCTGGAGCAAGGGCTTCCTTCTTGCATGGTAGCCTCTCAGTCCATGGCGATATGCAAAACAAGCTTGACTGTGGACACTGACACCTGTGTTCCAGCAGCTTCCAATTCATTGCAGACCTGCTTTTTGGTGGTTCTTGGTTGACTCTTTTTCATTGTGACCAATTTTCTCTCAGCAGCAGGTGATAGCTTGTGTTTTCTTCCTGATTGTGGCAGTGACAAAACTGTGCCATGCACTTTATACTTAGGACAATTGTCTGCACAGTTGCTCTTGGGACCTTAAGCTGCTTTGAAATGGCTCCAAGTGACTTTCCTGTCTTGTTCAAGTCAATGATTAGTTTTTTCAGATCTGTGCTGAGTTCTTTCGACATTCCCATTGTCGCGTTTGTAACCGAGTTTAAAGGCCTACTGAAACCCACTACTACCGACCACGCAGTCTGATAGTTTATATATCAATGATGAAATCTTAACATTATAACACATGCCAATACGGCCGGGTTAACTTATAAAGTGACATTTTAAATTTGCCGCTAAACTTCCGGTTCGAAACGCCTCTGCGGATGACGTATGCGCGTGACGTAGCCCGGCGAACACGGGTATGCCTTCCACATTGAAGCCGATACGAAAAAGCTCTGTTTTCATTTCATAATTCCACAGTATTCTGGACATCTGTGTTCGTGAATCTGTTTCAATCATGTTCATTGCATTATGGAGAAGGAAGCCAAGCAAGCAAAGAAGAAAGTTGTCGGTGCGAAATGGACGTATTTTTCGAACGTAGTCAGCCACAACAGTACACAGCCGGCGCTTCTTTGTTTACATTCCCGAAAGATGCAGTCAAGATGGAAGAACTCGGATAACAGAGACTCTAACCAGGAGGACTTTTGATTTGGATACACAGACGCCTGTAGAGAACTGGGACAACACAGACTCTTACCAGGATTACTTTGATTTGGATGACAAAGACGCAGACGTGCTACTGTGAGTATGCAGCTTTGGCTTTTTTTTGCGTATGTACGTAACTTTTTTAAAATATATAAGCTTTATGAACCTTGGGTTAGGTGAACGGTCTTTTGGGCTGAGTGATTGTGTGTGTTGATCATGTGTTTGAATTGTATTGGCGTGTTCTATGGAGCTAGGAGCTAGCAGAGGAGCTAGGAGCTAGCATAACACGTACCGTACCGTACGTGCGCGTCACGTACTAACTTTTTAAAAATATATAAGCTTTATGAACCTTGGGTTAGGTGAACGGTCTTTTGGGCTGAGTGATTGTGTGTGTTGATCAGGTGTTTGAATTGTATTGGCGTGTTCTATGGAGCTAGGAGCTAGCAGAGGAGCTAGGAGCTAGCATAACAAACACGCAGGTGTTATTATGCAGGATTAATTTGTGGCATATTAAATATAAGCCTGGTTGTGTTGTGGCTAATAGAGTATATATATGTCTTGTGTTTATTTACTGTTGTAGTCATTCCCAGCTGAATATCAGGTACCGTGAGTATGCAGCCTTGGCTGCTAAACATTCGATAACTTGACCGTATGTGCGCGTCACGTACGTAACTTTTTAAAAATATATAAGCTTTATGAACCTTGGGTTAGGTAAACGGTCTTTTGGGCTGAGTGATTGTGTGTGTTGATCAGGTGTTTGAATTGTATTGGCGTGTTCTATGGAGCTAGGAGCTAGCAGAGGAGCTAGGAGCTAGCATAACAAACACGCAGGTGTTTTTATGCAGGATTAATTTGTGGCATATTAAATATAAGCCTGGTTGTGTTGTGGCTAATAGAGTATATATATGTCTTGTGTTTATTTACTGTTGTAGTCATTCCCAGCTGAATATCAGGTCACCCTCGGCTCTCACAGCATCTTCCCTATCTGAATAGCTTCAACTCCCCACTAGTCCTTCACTTGCACTTTACTCATCCACAAATCTTTCATCCTCGCTCAAATTAATGGGGAAATTGTCGCTTTCTCGGTCCGAATCTCTCTCACTTCATGCGGCCATCATTGTAAACAATAGGGAACTTTGCGTATATGTTCAACTGACTACGTCACGCTACTTCCGGTAGGTGCAAGCCTTTTTTTTATCAGATACCAAAAGTTGCAATCTTTATCGTCGTTGTTCTATACTAAATCCTTTCAGCAAAAATATGGCAATATCGCGAAATGATCAAGTATGACACATAGAATAGATCTGCTATCCCCGTTTAAATAAAAAAAATTCATTTCAGTAGGCCTTTAATGACTGCATCACATGAGCCCTATTTGAATGGGCTCAGAGAAGTCAACAGGTGTAGTCAATCATAACCACTCACGTGAAGTTAAGAGGCCATGCCATGAAGCTAATTTGATTTGATTGTAACTTTTCTATATAACCAAATTTGATAATGTATGTTTCTGTATGTATACTTTTGACCCAGCAGATTTGGTCACATTTTCAGTAGACCCATAATAAATTCATTAAAGAACCAAACTTCATAAATGTTTTTTGTGACACTAGTATGTGCTCCAATCACTATATCACAAGTTTGGACACACCTTCTCATTTCAATGCGTTTTATTTATTTTCATGACTATTTACATTGTAATTTGTCACTGAAGGCATCAAAACATTTCAGGTGACTACCTCTTGAAGCTCATCAAGAGAATGCCAAGAGTGTGCCAAGCAGCAATCAGAGCAAAGGGTGGCTATTTTGAAGAAACTAGAATATAAAACATGTTTTCAGTTATTTCACCTTTTTTTGTTAAGTATATTCATTCATAGTTTTCATGCCTTCAGTGACAATCTACAATGTAAATAGTCATGAAAATAAAGAAAACGCATTAAATGAGAAGGTGTGTCCAAACGGTTGGCCAAGTTTGGACACAACTTCTCAATCAATGCGTATTCAAATAAAGAATATAAAGAAGAAAAAGAATATGCATTGATTGAGAAGTTGTGTCCAAACTTGGCCAACGGTTTGGACACAACTTCTCAATCAATGCGTATTCTTTATTTTCACGACTATTTACATTGTAGATTGTCACTGAAGGCATCAAAACTATGAATGAACATACTTAACAAAAAAAGGTGAAATAACTGAAAACATGTTTTATATTCTAGTTTCTTCAAAATAGCCACCCTTTGCTCTGATTACTGCTTTGCACACTCTTGGCATTCTCTTAAAGAGCTTCAAGTGTTTTTTTCTTCATAGGTGTCATAGTTTTGATGCCTTCAGTGACAATCTACAATGTAAATAGTCATGAAAATAAAGACAACGCATTGAAATGAGAAGGTGTGTCCAAACTTGTGATAGAGTGATTGGAGCACCTACGTGTTTGTCACAAAAAACATTCATGAAGTTTGATTCTTTTATGAATTTACCACAGACTGCAGAACTTTCCTCCAGAAGGTCTTATCTTTGTCCATGTGATCAGCAGCGTACTTTAGACAAGCCTTAAGGTGTCGCTTCTGGCATCTGACATCACATGGACAAAGGTAAGACCTTCTGGAGGAAAGTTCTGTGGTCAGATGAAACAAAAATGTTGCTGTTTGGCCACAATACCCAGCAATATGTTTGGAGGAGAAAAAGTGAGGCCTTTAATCCCAGGAACACCATACCTACTGTCAAGCATGGTGGTGATAGTATTATGCTCTGGGCCTGTTTTGCTGCCAATGGAACTGGTGTTTTAAATGGGACAATGAAAAAGGAGGATTACCTCCAAATTCTTCAGGAAAACCTAAAATTATCAGCCCGGGAGTTGGGTCTTGGCTGCAGGTGGGTGTTCCAACAGGACAATGACCCCAAACACATGTCAAAAGTGGTCAAGGAATGGCTAAATCAGGCTAAAATTAAGGTTTTGCAATGGCCTTCCCAAAGTCCTTACGTAAACGTGTGGACAATGCTGAAGAAACAAGTCCATGTCAGAAAACCAACACATTTAGCTGAACTGCACCAATTTTGTCAAGAGGAGTGGTCAAAAATTCCACCAGAAGCTTGCCAGAAGCTTGTGGATGGCTACCAAGAGCATCTTATTGCAGTGAAACTTGCCAAGGGACATGTAACCAAATATTAACATTGCTGTATGTATACTTTTGACCCAGCAGATTTGGTCACATTTTCAGTAGACCCATAATACATTTGTAAAAGAACCAAACTTCATGAATGTTTTTTGTGACCAACAAGTATGTGCTCCAATCACTCTATCACAAAAAATAAGAGTTGTAGAAATGATTGGAAACTCAAGACAGCCATGACATGATGTTCTTTACAAGTGTATGTACATTTTTGATCCCGACTATGTATGTGTGTGTGTATGTGTATGTGTGTATATATATATATATATATATATATATATATATATATATATATATATATATATATATATATATATATATATATATATATATATATATATATATATATATATATATATATATATACTGAATATATCTATACTGAATATATCTATACTGAATATATATATACTGAGACAGTGTGGCTCGGTTGGTAGAGCGGCCGTGCAAGCAACAGGAGGGTCCCAGGTTAAAATGTAGCTTAAAGATGTAGATAATGGGTTTCACTATGTAAAACGCTTTGAGTCTTTTGAGGAAAAAAATATATATAATTCACTTAACTAATTCACTAGACCAAATGTAATTTAGTTTTTTATATTCCACAGGGAAGTTTTCCGCAAATTTAAATGTGTTTAAATACTTACTAACATTGGTATAACACACAGTAGTTTGGTTTAAAAATAGCAGTGGCGTGGTCAACCTACTCATTGTAACGGGCAAGTTTAGAATAAAATCATGAATAAATAATTATATTTTTGTGTCAATATTAGCGTTTAAGATGGCTAGCGGTTTGCGCTCTAGTTAGATGCTAGCAATTAGCGCATCAGTTGCCAGCTATCATTAGCGGCGAAAGCTGCCAGCTAGCAATTAACACACCAGTTGTCAGGTAGCTTTTAGCTCACCAGTTATCAGCTACCAATTAGCGCACACGTTGTCAATTGGTTCTTAGCGTGCTAGTCGTCAGCTAACGATTAACACACCAGTTGTCAGCTGGCGATTAGTACACTACTTGTCATTTCATTATTGGCGCACTAATTGCCATCTAATGATTAGTGCGCCAGTTGTCAGCTAGCGATTAGTGTACTATTTGTCAGCTATCAATTAGCGTCCTAGTTGAGCGCCAGTTATTAGTGGCGCTATACTGTATTCATTTAATATCTTAGTATTGCACTATACTGCGCTATGCTGAATTAATTTAATATCTTAGTATTGCACAATAACAAGGTACCTTTAAGACCAGTTTTACTTAAAACACAATTTTATAGAGGATATATAAGTAGGGGTCCCCGCTTCATCTCTCTATCAGTCTGCCCTAAACAATGTTTATTACCGCCTTAACATTAATAGGAATTTTGCAATGCATCAGCATAGTCTGTGTGACAAGCAACATTCTGTAAGGACTTTTCTCCAGAAGGAGGGTCACCTTTTAATACTCAGTGTAACACAGGCACATTTAAGTAATGACAAATCTAGCAGCAGATTTATAGAGCCTGTAATGTTAACAAATCAGGACGCAGCTCTAGTATGTGTGACAGATCACCGTGTCCGCTGGTCTGTTTTCTTAGTATCTGATGCAGAGGCAGCTGGGAGTCATCTGTGCTCACCCTCCTACCCTTCGACCCCTCCTCTGGAGCAAGGAGTGTAGTAGTAATAAGTGTACAGTGTGTGTACATGCATAAATATATATATGACACACACACCGATGCATTTTTACCGACCAATGCAGCCCCCGAGTCAAAATAAGTGCCCATGTCTGGTTTAGACACTCGATTCTGCAGAATGAGATGTGGGAAAATTGACTATTTTGAAAAGTGAAAAGTGGCGCATATTATACATCAGTACCTTTTTTATTTCAGTTGATGACGCCTTGTCGGGTGTTGATCTCTAGTAAAATACAATTAATTGCAGCTGAACCCCCTAAACCAGAGGTATGTAACTGGGGTACTGCAGCGGGGTCATGACATTTTTGGTCTTTTACATATATATAAATACATATTCCCCAGTGACGTTTTCCACAAATGTAAATGTATTTAAATACATACTAACATTGATATAGCACACTGTAGGTTTGTTTTGATTATATATAAAAACATTGTGCAATATTACTTATTATATAAATTATTCAAAGAAACCATTTTTTGAATTGCATTATTCAATCTATTGCTGGTAGGAATCCATTAGCATGGTATAGCTTGAAGGGGCAATATTTGCCTGCTCTTGCCTGCAAATGTGAAACTTTCATTGTCTACTGTTTTGTTTTTTGTAGATTCGTATGTGTTGTCACTTCTCAGGGTTATTTACATGCTGACATGTAGAATTCCTTTAAAGCTCCAGGGGTCTTCAGGCCAAAATTGACTGCTATTTGGAACTGTTCATCACCCCTCCTCCAATAATTTATTGTGTCTTCTTGTTTTTATATCAAAAATGTGTTCACTTAGAGTCCAATATAAAAGCCTCAGAAAATCCGAGCTAAGACAGGACTGCAGAGCTTTCCATTGTTGATATCCCGAAGAAAATATATTGAATAATTATCCAGAGATTATGGACCAGTGTTTACTTACCGCTAATCTCATCTCAGTGAAATTCGCCAACAAACAGTGCAGGGTTTCTCATGAATCATGTTTATGTGTAGGACTTGATTACCTGATTTTGTGTTTGCAGTAAAAACAAGTCAGCAGTCTTTATCAGAAAATCAGTTAATAGCTCGGCAGACCCCAGTGATTACGCCAGCCCCTTGCACAGCCGAACTCTCACACGCTAATGTTTCTACAGGTTGTTGGTTACGTCACCCGACACTCAACATCCAATTTATTCACTTCCCACTATTCCTCTAACTGCTTACTTGGCTCAAACCAGATCTACTTTAGGTCAAACATTCTTCTTGTCATATACAGGCTCTCACCTCATTTCTTTTTCTCCCCGTATTATTTCTATTCTCAGTATGTTGTCTGTCTTCCTGCTATAGGAGATGTCCCTGGTCGGTCCAGAGTGTCCATCAGAGCAAGCAAGGAGGGTCTTCCAGTCATTTGATCCTGAAGGTAATCAGTTGATGTAACATATTTTATCACAGTACATCATTTATCCGACACAGCTGTGGCGGAAGACACACATAGATACCCCCTTCTCTTCTTCTTTGCTTTCATTACAATATTTTCTTCTTCAACAACCAGAACGACTTTTCTGTCTCATCTCCACTGTTGTTGTTTAGGTTGGTGAGCTCAGCCCCTCTTACAGCTGAGTCAACCATTCTGCTCCTTCCTTCTTTTCCTCCTTTGTCACTTCCAGATTACTCGGGAAAAGGAAGAGCAGATTGATGCAATAATAAGATATAATAACCTTAGAACTAATGACATTGGGCTTGTTTTACTAAAGATTTGCGTGTACTAAAACACATGCAAACTTTATAGCACTCGCAAAGCTAATCTACTAAACGTGTGCAAAGTGGATTGCATCTCTTAAATAAGGCGTGCAATCCGTTGCGTGTCGGTCTTCTTTCATAGGCAAAAATAGATGACAATCACAAAATGCCCACAATACTGGGAGGAGACAATGCAGATAGAATTATTTCCATCCATCCATTTCCTACCGCTTGTCCTTTTCGGGGTCGCGGGGGGTCGCTGGAGCCTATCTCAGCTGCATTCGGGCGGAAGGCGGGGTACACCCTGGACAAGTCGCCACCTCATCGCAGGGCCAACACAGATAGACAGACAACATTCACACTCACATACACACACTAGGGCCAAATTTTTTTAGTGTTGCCAATCAACCTATCCCCAGGTGCATGTCTTTGGAGGTGGGAGGAAGCCGGAGTACCCGGAGGGAACCCACACAGTCACGGGGAGAACATGCTTGATTGAACTCAGGACCTTCGTATTGTGAGGCAGACGCACTTACCCCTCCCTCACCGTGCTGCCCTAGCATGCGCAATTCGATTTATCAACACTCATCACCGTTTTGGGAGCACTATTTTGCGTTTTATTTAGCAAGTGTCAGAAGGACGTGCAAACTGATAGTTCCACACACGGCTGCAGGATCAGTGCTTGTGCTGCACTGATGGACAGACAAAATATTACGTGTGTCTCAACCTTTTGGACGGTCAGAAATAAACCATTTTAGAAATATTGTCAATTCAGCAATGTAATTTTATAAATGTATAGCTGCTGAATGACTTATAGGGCTGATTAAAAATAATTCAATTGATGCGTTTTGATGTCTGCTGGCGTTTTCTTTTATTTAAGAAATATATCAATCAATGTTTACTTATATAGCCCTAAATCACGAGTGTCTCAAAGGGCTGCACAAGCCACAACGACATCCTCGGGCATAACAATAAGAAACCTTGGAGGGGACCGCAGATGTGATGCGCAGGTAATGCGATCCACAGCTTCGCACACAAAATTAAGTGTCAGTGTGCATATGTTTGTCGTCCAGATTGCGATTCAGAAAAGCTGTTACAGATTATAGATGTGTGCTGCTGGTTCAACACATCGCACACACGTAGAGCATGATAACATGAATGCCAAAAATTATCGTCTTCGTGGTTAACATTCAACGCAAAATCTTCATTTAAATGAAACGGTCTGCATGACTTATCAACTGCAAAGGCAGTGTTAGTAGATCACACGCAACACGCCCACTCACAGTACACGCTCTTATTATTTTTTGCACACGCTGTTTAGTGCGTGGTATTTGGATCTTAGTAAATGAGGCCCATAGTCTGAACTCAAGGTCAGACAACTCTAGATGTTAAAGGTGCCATATGTAGTAATGTGGCCAGAAATGGTACTGCAATCACGGTCAAAATTATGTAGTCCCCTCCCACTCTCCGTGACTGAGGTTGCCAGATACGCAGCTGAATCCAAATCCTACTCCAAGGAACTTCAAATGGCAATCGACGATTCCTACTCTGTGGGTTTCTCTTGTTTATGCTTCTTGCAAGATGGTTTACGAAGTAATTATGCCACATTTTACTAATGTCGATTATCCATCCATCCATCCATTTTCTACTGCTCGTCTTTTTCGGGGCCGCGGGGGGTGCTGGAGCCTATCTCAGCTGCATTCGGGCGGAAGGCGGGGTACACCCTGGACAAGTCGCCACCTCATCGCAGGGCCAACACAGATAGACAGACAACATTCACTCACATTCACACACTAGGGCCAATTTAGTGTTGCCAGTCAACCTATCCCCAGGTGCATGTTTTTTGAGGTGGGAGTAAGCCACGCAGTCACGGGGAGAACATGCAAACTCCACACAGAAAGATCCCGAGCCTGGGATTGAACCCAGGACTATTCAGGACCTTCGTATTGTGAGGCACATGCACTAACCCCTGTCCCACCGTGCCATGTATTTGTAAAGTTACGCAGCAATATTTTAGTCGGGAGTCGGGACGGATTGTTGGCATTACACTGCTAAAATGTCTAGTTTGACCGCACGAACCACCATCGAAATAATTATATATAATAAAATATTATATAATATATATTGCATAGACCTACTTTGATGGCAAGCCAAGGCCAACAGTAAAATTACCGCCACATTTTGTTCAGCATAACTCAATGTTGCATCCAACCTGATGCACTGCATTCTCTTCCATTTACGCACTTTAAAAGAGCATCATACACAAATACAAATAGACGGAGTAGACATTGAAAGGGTAAAATAAACTAGATTTTTGGGTGTAATAATAGATGATAAAATTAACTGGAAACAGTCACCACCTCATCACAGGGCCAACACAGATAGACAGACAACATTCACACTCACATTCACACACTAGGGCCAATTTTAGTGTTGCCAACCCACGCAGTTACGGGGAGAACATGCAAACTCCACACAGAAAGATCCCGAGCCCAGGATCGAACCCAAGACCTTCTTATTATGAGGCATACGTACTAAGCCCTGTTCGACTGTGCTGCCCTTTGTATATGTGTATGTACGTATATATACATAATGTATGTATTTTTGTGTGTGTATATATATAAATATATATATACAGTGTGTATATATATATGTATATATATATATATATATATATATATATATATATATATATATATATATATATATATATATATATATATATATATATATATATATATATATATATATATATATATATATATACAGTGTATATATATATATATATACAGTGTATATATACAGTATAGAACTAATGACATTGGGCTTATATGTATGTACATGTATGTACGTATATATACATAATGTATGTAATTTTGTGTATATATATATATATATATATGTATATGCAGTGTGTGTGTGTGTATATATATATATATATATATATATATATATATATATATATATATATATATATATATATATATATATATATATATATATATATACATATATATAGTATAGAACTATTGACATTGGGCTTATATGTATGTACATGTATGTACGTATATATACATAATGTATGTATTTTTGTGTATATATATATATATATATATATATATATATATATATATACATATATATATATATATATATATATACATACAGTGTATATATATACACTACCGTTCAAAAGTTTGCTGTCACCCAAACAATTTTGTGGAATACCCTTCATTTCTAAGATCAAGAATAGACTGTCGAGTTTCAGATGAAAGTTCTGTTTTTCTGGCCATTTTGAGCGTTTAATTGACCCCACAAATGTGATGCTCCAGAAACTCAATCCGCTCAAAGGAAGGTCAGTTTTGTAGCTTCTGTAACGAGCTAAACTGTTTTCAGATGTGTGAACATGATTGCACAAGGGTTTTCTAATCATCAATTAGCCTTCTGAGCCAATGAGCAAAAACATTGTACCATTAGAACACTGGAGTGATAGTTGCTGGAAATGGGCCTCTATACACCTATGTAGATATTGCACCAAAAACCAGACATTTGCAGCTAGAATAGTCATTTACCACATTAGCAATGTATAGAGTGTATTTCTTTAAAGTTAAGACTAGTTTAAAGTTATCTTCATTGAAAAGTACAGTGCTTTTCCTTCAAAAATAAGGACATTTCAATGTGACCCCAAACTTTTGAACGGTAGTATGTATATATATATATATATATATATATATATATATATATATATATATATATATATATATATATATATATATATATATATATATATATATACATAATGTATGTATTTTTGTGTATATATATATATATACATACAGTATAGAACTAATGACATTGGGCTTATATGTATGTACATGTATTTACGTATATATACATAATGTATGTATTTTTGTGTATATATATATATATATATACAGTGTATATATATATATATATATAACATCAAACAGTGCCTTGCATTTCACACAAAATGCATATTTTCAGGATTTGAACACATGCAGAATCGCGATCATGTATTCCTCCGCTGCATGTACTTAACTAGTTCTCAAGCAAGTCTCAAGCAGGTGTACGCCAACTTACTACTAACTTAATAAACAAGTATTTTGAGATACGAGCAGTCGCTTTGCTTTTTGTTATGCTTTAACTACTTGCAAGCATAATTTGAGTTATTAGAGTCCCCCACCGCTGGTAGTAACTGTCTACACCAAGAGATCAACCTAATCCTGCCTTCCAACCACCAGAACTAAGAATGTGAGTGCAGAGGACAACACTTACAAAATCAGAAAAACAAACCAACAAAAACATGTCCTACAGTTTGGCAGACTCTGCGAAACAGATCTTCAGCAGCACCCTCAGTCTGCACCACTGCGCAGCAGAATTTGCACCAAAACTACATCCACAGGGCAGACATTATTTCATGAAAATATAAAGAAGCTGCCAGATGAACTGACCGACATGTTTAAGTTCCTTCTTTTCTCCTGACTTTACAAACGAGACGAGCGAGCATTAGCCCTGCTGACTGGGTCTTGCGCAGACATTTATGTCTGTTGCTGTCAACTCTGACCTCTCCGATCCAATACTCAAAGAGGTCCAGGGGGCAACATAAACATAGTTCCTATTGTGACACGATGAAGAAGTACCCCCAAAAAGACAAAGCTTTAGTCCAGTCCCAACGGTAAATGTTTTACAATATTATTAATTAATTCATAAATAACCTTTGTTGTTTGTACTACATTATATTGTATTGATTTTCAAACGATTTATTTATCAACAAAATGTTAGTTGTTTTTTTTAGTCATGTTAAATGTTAGTGTTTTTTTGGGGGGCAAGCACAGATTAAAGTGATTTTAATTAACTTCAAAGGGTGGGGCTGATTTGAGATACAAGTGTTTTGAGTTACAAGCATAGATAGAACTAGCTGAGCTTGTAAGTTGAGGTACCACTGTATTTACGACCCAAACCACTTAGGAACTAAGCAAAAGTAAGTATTTGTATGGTTGTGTAACACAAAACATCATATACCGAGAACTTTTGTGTGTGACAAATTTCAAGTCAATCAGACTTTTCAAAATGCCACAATTTTGTGTATTTGTCAGGAAAACAATAGCACAGGCAGTACAACAAAGGTGCATGTTTTGACAAATGTTCCCCCCTTTTTTTGTGCAGAGGTTCAGTCGTAGAATATTTTTTTTACACAAATTCAAGGTTTGCTTACACCTCAGGTGTGAGTACAAACTTGTCATCAAACCGTGCTGCACACATGCAAGATGTGGATGCTGTCGGCATATATTACGTACTATACTTGAAGCACGGGTTCTCTTGGCCTATGCATTACACACACGCTTTAGCCATGCTTCAGCTCACTTAAGTGTGGCGTTAACGGGCCGTAAATCTGATCGCGTCACACACCAAGTCGGCACAGCTCCATGTGTTGAGAAGGGAAAAACAATCACACACAGAGAGACCCTGCAATAGCTCCCAGTAGACATAAGGATGTAGCCACACATAATAAATTACTCTTTGTGTGCACCTACTCTTTCAGTGTGATTGAGTTGTTTGAGGGTAGTAGTCCAAACACACATGGGCATGCATCTAAACAAGAGACCACACAGCCTCACATGTTTGAGTGAGACACAGTCAAAAGCACATGTTAGCATTTTTAAGTGACTACTCTCAGGTAAAGCAATCATCATGTTCATGGAATGCAGGGCAGAAGGAAAGTGCAAGGTGTCTGTGCGTGTTTATGTGTGATATTTTGACTTGCACATGAGGTAATTCTCATATGGGATGTATCTGTGCCACATGTGTGAAGGTCTCTTCTCCTTGCTAAATATTTTTCGTTGTGTGCACCCATCTGTCTTTGTGTGTCACCCTCCCAGATAACGGCTTCATCCCAGACTCTCTGCTGGCGGAAGTGATGAAAGCCCTTGACCTTGTCTCAGAACCAGAATAGTAAGTACTTACATATTTTGAGCTTTGTGTTTTGTTGCTGCTCGTGTACACCTGTAGGTCCTCTGAAGTCACGGCCAGGCCAGTTTGGCCGCCCAGCTCATGTTTCACTACCCGTTAGAGCCAGCTTATTGTGAAAGTGCCTGAGTAAAAACCAGAAAGTCTGACAATCAGAGGGGGGACATTAACGACAGGAAGAAATGCAGATAGAGGGAGGAAACACTTAAAAGCGTTCCTTCAAACAGAAGCACGTTTTCCAGTGAAGAGCCGTAAGCTCAGCACTGGGACTATAGTCCTGGCCTTGAAACTGGACCACTGATGTGCTCTGCAGAGCCCCAGATGGCTAACACATCACAAAATAACAGAGCACACCACAGGGGCTTTGTGGGGGACTCCTGACTCTTTCCATGCCACACAACACGAGTTAACAGCCTCAAATCCACCATGCTTAATATTCTTCAGTCTACTGGTGCTGTTCTAAAACTACACTTTTAGTACTTTTATCACATGTAGGCTTGCCTGATATGGCTGTAGTATTTTTGTTCTTCCTGTTACAGCCAGCTGCTAGCCACTTGTGATCAAACAGTTGATATTTTCAGCCATAAAAGAATTACACATGCAATGCTGGCACAGCTGCTTTTGAGTGGCTCACTTATGTCCAGCCTCACTTCTCACAAATGTTTGTACAACTCGGACATTTCAGCAACCAAATGTCCTCTATTATATCTTCTCAAGAGAAAATAATACAGTATACAAATACACCTTGGATAAACTTTAGAGTAGTCAGTGTAGAGCTTGTTTAACAGTATATAGTTTTTACTATTCACTCTAAATAAGTCAGCACACCTCACAGTGAACATGTCCAAATGGTGTTGTTGGTGTAAATATTAGGTGGGATCACTATGATTATTTATCATAAAGATAAGCATGATGGTTTGTGATATATGGGACGGCGTGGCGAAGTTGGTAGAGTGGCTGTGCCAGCAATCGGAGTGTTGCTGGTTACTGGGGTTCAATTCCCACCTTCTACCTTCCTAGTCACGTCCGTTGTGTCCTTGGGCAAGACACTTCACCCTTTGCCTCTGATGGCTGCTGGTTAGCACCTTGCATGGCAGCTCCCGCCATCAGTGTGTGAATGTGTGTGTGAATGGGTAAATGTGGAAATACTGTCAAAGCGCTTTGAGTACCTTGAAGGTAGAAAAGCGCTATACAAGTACAACCCATTTATCATTTATTTATCATTTATATTTGTATTAGCATTAGTCCACAGCTAGTTACGATAATAATAATAATAATGGTTTTGCTTTTCTAGACACTCAAAATGCATTCACAGAGAACTGAGAACCCATCATTGATTCACCTCACATTCACACGTCAATGGTGGTAAGCTAAATTTGTACCCACAGCTACCCTGGTGTAGACTGACGGAAGTATGGCTGCCAATTTCCAATTTGAACAGAAATGGCCTAAACATATAGTTAGAGCAGTAAATCTAAAGAGACCACTTCATTTGTTTGCCTCAGCGCAAAGAAAAATGTAACACTCTTAAAACCAGCGTACGGGTGCGTTCACACTTGTCATGTTTACCTGTTTTTGCACGGTTCATTTGGTCAAGTGTGAACGCAGTCTAAGTCCAAACTGTGGGACCAAGACCCCCTGAGAGATGAGTCTTTGTCCAGCTACCAGCGGACTTTAAAGTCTTAAGTCAATCAGTCAATCAATCAATCAATCAAAGTTTATTTATATATAGCCCTAAATCATAAGTGTCTCAAAGGGCTGCACAAGCCACAACGACATGTTGTTGGTGACGGCAGAAAAGAGACGGCAGATCAACTGGTCTAAAAGGGGGGTCTATTTAAAGGCTAGCGTATACAAATGAGTTTTAAGATGGCACTTAAATGCTTCTACTGAGGTAGCATCTCTAACTGTTACCGGGTGGGCATTCCAGAGTACTGGAGCCCGAATAGAAAACTTTCTATATCCCGCAGACTTTTTTGGGGCTCTGGCAATCACTAATAAGCCGGAGTTCTTTGAACGCAGATTTCTTGCCGGAACATATGGTACAATACAATCAACAAGATAGGATGGAGCTAGACAGTTAAGTATTTTATACGTAAGTAATAAAACCTTAAAGTCGTATCTTAAGTGCACAGGAAGCCAGTGCAGGTGAGCCAGTATAGGCGTAATATGATCAAACTTTCTTGTTCTTGTCAAAAGTGAGGCAAGTGTGAATGTCGAACACACAAACGGACCAAAACACAGCATATGTGGTCACCAAATGCGATTGTAAGAGATGAGTGAAAACTAGGGGTGGGGGAATAGATCGGTTCTTAGATGCATCGCGATTTGGACATAGACATAGCGTTAGAGCAGAGAGTAACCAGCTTGCACCAATGAGAGGAAATTAGCAAGTAGAAAAATAAGTCAGGAGAGATAATAATATCCACACAGTGCCACAACACTGATATTAAAGGCCTACTGAAAACCACTACTACCGACCACGCAGTGTGATAGTTTATATATCAATGATGAAATCTTAACATTGCAACACATGCCAATACGGCCGGGTTAGATTAGTAAAGTGCAATTTTACATTTCCCACGAAATATTCTGCTGAAAACGTCTCGGTATGATGACGTTTGCGTGTGACGTCACGGATTGTGCGGACATATTGGGACACCATTGTGGCCAGCTATTAAGTCGTCTGTTTTCATCGCAAAATTCTACAGTATTCTGGACATCTGTGTTGGTGAATATTTTGCAATTTGTTTAATGAACAATGAAGACAGCAAAGAAGAAAGCTGTAGGTGGGAAGCGGTGTATTAGCGGCCGGCTAGAGCAACACAACCAGGAGGACTTTGAGTTGGATAGCAGACGCACTACCGTGAGTACGCAGCTTTGGCTTCCAAACATTTGATGAAAAAAATATATAAAAAAAGAATGCCTTTTCGACATGCAGACATGTCTCTTATCAGGCTGCTACAGTGCTCAAGTATTTACTGCATTATTGTATAAATGAAAAAATACATTACGTCAGCAGCCAAAGGAGGAGCCATACTTTATGCATTAATAATCGATTTATACTCAAATCGTAGCAAATAATTGTAATCAAATCAAGCCTTAAAACTACCACGCCCACAGTCGCCCAGTGATAACCATCAAAAACTACAAGTTGAATGTTAGCACAGAAGGATAAATACAGTTGGTAAACCTCTATTTTCAACAAAAGGGGTTGTGTTGCTCATTTGAGTTTGTAAATGTGAATCTTGCAGCATATCTCTGCAAAACATTTTGCCTCCTTAATACATCCCAGCTGATAAAATGTCAAGTGGTAAAAAAAAATCTTCCACAGAAAGGAAAGTGTTACAAGTGTATGTAACCCGGAAGACGGCCAATGTACAGTATCTGTCACATACACAATAGATCATCTCTTACATCTGTATGTCTTATTTCACATGTGCTGCTTAAAGGTTCTCTTGTCTCTATTATTGTTAGAAAACTGCTAATATCATCAAGGCCCTTTCAAACAAGCCAAGCGACTGTTGTGATGAAATCAGCGTGACTTCCCCTGACTGCTGCCAGGACAACGTCACAGTAGTAACTCTGCATCAAAATCAACTGACGTACTTGTAAATCAGAAAAGGACGCCAGTTCCAGAACAAATATCAGCTGATTGCATTACGGCATCCAACCCAAGCAGGGATTGGACAAGAGAAAAAACTGTTGAGAATTGCATGCATCATACAGTAATCTGTCCGGTTTGCTTTTAAACACTCACGTCATGGACACACACATCCTTGCATGTACTTTGTCTCCTTGCTCCCTACTGCCTTAAAAGGGCAATTGAACAAGCAGTTTTTTTTTCATTTACCCAGTAATAATAATAATAACGCTGATCTAACACACAGGAATGTCTGGAAAGGGATATATTTAGTTGGACCACAGTCTTTTTGAAAACACGCTGGCGCTGATGTGATGTTTCCCGGTAACAATCTATTTTTTTTTTCTTCCACTAGTGTCCGTCTGGTCAGGCGCAAACTGGATCCAGAGAGCTTGGGCATAATCCTTCTGGGTCCCTTCCTCTTGGAGTTTTTTCCTGGCCAGGTATGGCGAGGTGGATGTGCTAAAAACAAAAAAAAGTGTTCACATAAAGGTCACATGAGCACCGATTTCCAAAACCAAGCACTGTTGTTGCTAATCAAAGGTTTATATGCCAAAAGCATTCCTGCGGTGTGTCATGTGAAATCTATGCGTGTTCGCAATCTTATGACGCTGCTTTCTACTGGACTTGGATAGAGCGGTTAAACCTTTTTTTTTCTGATGAGGCAGAGGAACTGTGTTAAAGTGATCAGGGCTTTAGAGACCTGCCAGAGGAACAGATCAGAAATTATATCGCCATTAGCCAAGTGGACGCACACGCAGACACGTGGGAATGGGGTAAGGGGTTAGAGTTTCATATAAACGCATATTAACACAAGAAGCTGGACGTGCACGCAGACAATACACCCTATCAGCGTATTTGCACCTTCAATCCAAAGTCAGCACAGGTGTCGTTGTTTTCCTCGTTTTTGGTGGTAATATATTTGCACTGAGAATACAACACACACACATACTTCAATGAACAAGCAGGATTGTATGTTTGCTGCCAGGATTTAATTTGTTTGGCTTTCTAGTCAAAAATTTTCCACTTCTGCATCTGCGATTATGTTCTGGACAGAGAGTCTCCCCAGCATGTTTTTCACTCTGTTCCCGGCTTGTGTTCCAGGATTCAGGAATCCCGGACTCATTCCCTGTCTACCA
Source organism: Entelurus aequoreus (assembly GCF_033978785.1). Taxonomy (NCBI): domain Eukaryota; kingdom Metazoa; phylum Chordata; class Actinopteri; order Syngnathiformes; family Syngnathidae; genus Entelurus; species Entelurus aequoreus. The sequence goes on from NC_084741.1 coordinate 31,667,803, forward strand.
CTACAACGGACTTAAACAGTCCAACCACAACGAGAGGGTAAGATAATGAATGTTTCATGTCTTCAATCCCTGTCTTTATCCATACACACACTTGGAGACACCCTGTCTTTCCAGAATAAACAGTAGCTTTTGCACCCTAATAGCCTGTCCATCCAGCCAAAAACACTATAGCTTTGCCTCCCATTTCTCTGAAGCGAGGTGAGTGTGATAAATGCTCACCGACAGGCATATTAGACTGGCTTAGTGTGATTGATGGCTGTCATTGAGTGTATATGTATTGTGTGTGTGTGTGTGTGTGTGTGTGTGTGTGTGTGTGTGTGTGTGTGTGTGTGTGTGTGTGTGTGTGTGTGTGTGTGTGTGTGTGTGTGTGTGTGTGTGTGTGTGTGTGTGTGTGTGTGTGTGTGTGTGTGTGTGTGTGTGTGTGTGTGTGTGTGTGTGTGTGTGTGTGTGTGTCTGTGGCCGATCCTGGCACTCAGGAATATCACTTTCTGCAGCTGTCAGTGAAACCATTTTGTTACCATCTTATACCTTAACTTCTAGTGGAGTACCAGATACATGTGTTGCAAGGTATTTTTAACGTTAGAGAACCAATTTGATTTCCATAGACCTAAATGAGTATAACAGCTCTTGAAAGTATTTGAAAGTATTATAGCCGCCCCTGCAGCCGGTACATACTGAATGTGTGTCTGCATGTGTGGGTGTGTTTTTGAAAGGAGTCAGCCGTGAAATAACATATCCAGTCTGCATTTCACCTCAGACCACTTTAGTGCCCGTAAAGATATTGACAACGCCAATGCCTGCCGTTGGGGTCAGAAAGCAAATTAAATCATGGCTTTTTGTTTCCCGCTAGGATGTAGGACTGGGCTATATGGCTAAAACTAAGTGTTTTATATCGGTAGATATCAATAATTATTGGTATTTTTATGACCTATGGAAAATAAAGACCAGGAGAAGATATATTTAATGTAAACATTTTTATTTAAAATGTAATATTCCTCTAATTATAATCCCCTCAGCTATCAAGGCAGAAAGGAAATTAATTGTCAACACAACCAAGAAAAACATGCAAACAGTCAATGTAAATCAAATTCTAAAATCACATGGAACACTTAACAATAACCTCTTAAAATGAAGATGCAAAAATAAGGAGTAGGTAATAAAAAATACAGTATAGGGAACATTTGAAATGAAAAAAACTATTTTCTACAGGTTTAGTGCCAGGAAGTTATGGCTGTGCTCTAACCAGTCTTGGTGGGGACGAGCGCCGTGCATAATTTATAGACCACATTGGTCTGACTACGGTCCGTGTGAAAAATTTCAAAAAAATGCCATACTGTCGAGGGACTTTTCCTGTTTTATCAGTAATTTATTTGCTCTCTGCCAAGCCCTAGTATAATGCACTGGATCTATAGTACGATACCATACTGCACACAAGGTGTTTTTTTGTCATATAATGTGTTACTATTCAACATCTCAACATGGAACAGAAAATGGAGTCTTCTTCAATTTTGACTTTTCAAAAAAAACTAACTTTTATTTAACTCTTCACTTGTAATTCCCATAATAAAAAACGTTTTTAACTGTAGAAGCAATGTTTCCAATTAACGCTTAAACATCCTTGACTGTCATGAGAGGTATAAAAAGAAGTTCATTCATTCATTCATTTTCTACCGCTTGTCCCGTTCGGGGTCGCGGGGGTGCTGGAGCCTATCTCAGCTGCATTTGGGCGGAAGGCGGGGTACACCCTGGACAAGTTGCCACCTCATCGCAGGGCCAATGCAGATAGACAGACAACATTCACACTCACAAGAAGTTAACTAATTTTAATATTAAACTGTAACAGCATTATAACACTCATTGTTGAGGTAAATGACAAAGACGTAATGCTTAGTTGAGTCGTGTTGCATGCGTGCCTCACTCAGCTCACATTTAAAATGGCCATACAACAGTAAAACGTTCAATAACAGTAAATCACTGCCTTCACTTTGATGACCAAAATAGAACTCGGGGAGCGCAAACCTCTGCCAGGCCCTATGTCCTAATAGTAAATCATCCTTTAAAAAATGTAATCCTGAATCAAGGCGGTGATACGGATCGCCCAAAAAGTCTGCCCATTACTTTTGTAGCTACGATGCTAACTAACAGACAGACAAACACACCCTAGCTAATACATAACCTGCTGGTGGAATGTAATTGATAAACGATTAAAATTGCCATATCCGTGTGTTTGTTTCCTTATTGTTTTGCTTCCAAACAGGCTGCTCGAGAGTTCACTCTCGACATGGGTCTAGCATATGTGCACATTTGTTTTATAGCGAAATTAAATAAACTGATTAAACCCTCTTGTCAGTCATCCACTGTCTTTGTTCAGCTTGATAACGTTAATAACGTAGTAGAAATAATCCGAATGAACACCAAAATAAAATTGCTTGTTCTTTATCCCATTTCTGACATTTCCTGAATATTTCATAAAAATTTGCCCATAACTATTTGAGCGACATTATAACACAACAAATACTTAACCTCTTGGTGGATGTAAAGTGACAAGTTCACAAGTGGTTTTGAAGTTTAAACTCATAAATCGGGTTGAATAAAAATTTCCCATAAAACTCAATGTGACTACAAAACTACACTGTAGCTTTTGGGAATTGTGTACACACCTTTCGGGGACTGACAAATTTGTCAAATTTTAGTCAGATTAAATGAAAAACATGACCAAGCAAAGCATCTTTAAAGGGGCACGGGGCAGTCATTGACCATTTCTCTAAAATAAAAAAGTAAAACTTTGAGGATATGATATGGGCCATTTCACCAAATCGGGGCAGTTTGCTTGTTGTAACTCTCTCAAAAAATGTTTTTCAACTATAAAGCTAATAATACACATTTTGAATTACTCAAAATGTCTATTGGCCCATCTGAAACAACGTTGTTTAATTTTTGTTCAAGGTTCTGAAATCGAAAATGACTCATTTGAACCTCAATGGCGATAACTGAGGCTATTGAAGAAATTACTAATGCACTTGAGCATAAAAGATGCAGTTGGTATTTTTATTGATCTAAAGAAAGCCTTTGATACCATTAATCATTCAATTCTACTAGATAAAATGGAAAGATTTGGAATTAGGGGGCTGGCTGGTGACTGGTTAAAAAGTTATTTAACAAAGAGGGTACAGTTTGTAAAAATGGGTAACTTTTTATCTGATACTCTTGGCATTGCTTGTGGTGTCCCCCAAGGGTCAGTGTTGGGGCCAAAACTGTTTAATGTGTATATTAATGATATGTTTAATACATCCAAAGTACTGAAATGTATACTATTTGCAGACGACACAAATATATTCTACAGTAGTGATGACTATAATGAGCTCATAAATACAGTAAACACAGAACTAAACATAGTAAAAAAAAATGGATGGACACAAATAAATTATCTTTGAATATAAATAAACTAAGATAGTGATGTTTGGGAATCGCAACATAACGTCTGAACAGAAAATAAGTATTGATGGTACCCAAATTGAAATCGTAAATGAGAATACATTTTTGGGAGTAATACTTGATAGTAAACTATCATGGAAACCTCATGTCAGACACATTAAAATAAAAATCTCCAAAAGCCTCTCAATTATAAACAAAGCAAAACTATACCTCAATGAAAATGCACTCCGTAGTCTATACTGGACCTTGGTACTCCCATACCTTACATACTGTGTTGAAGTATGGGGGAATACTTACCACAACACAATTCATCCTCTGATCATATTACAGAAAAGAGCAGTGCGGATCATTCACAACGTTGGTTATTTAGAACATACTCATTATCTGTTCATGCAATTAAAGTTGCTCAAATTTGATGACCTTGTCAAATATAATACATTTATAATCTTATATAAAGCATTTTACAAATTATTGCTGCCGAATCTACAACGTTTTTTTATAAGATGAGTGCAGGCTCATAACTTGAGAGGCTTTGGATATTTCTTATTGCCGAGAGCTCAAACCACTCGTAAACGGTTTTGTGTGTCTGTATGCGGAGTAAAACTATGGAACAAACTGGACTTACAACACAAGCAATGCCAAACTATTAATCGATTTAAACTATTATACAAACATGGGGTCTGGTTCAAATATAGAGATGAGGGTCTTTAATTTGACTTGTACTGTCTCAGTGTTAAGATGTGCTCAATGTTTCCTTACCATTATTGCTATGTTGTCTTTTACCATTATTGCTATGTTGTCTATTACCATTGTTGGCATTTTGTCTATTACCATTGTTGGCATTTTGTCTATTACCATTGTTGGTATATTCATTATTCCTACATTGTTGATACAAATTATTGTTACTGTGTAATAATTATTGTTACCTGTGGTAATGCCACTATGATACAACATCTGTATTATAATCCTTGAACAAAGTAACAGTGAACTCATGTGAATAATCACTGAATGGAAAACTGGGGGCGGGATTAAATAAATTATCTTCTTCCGACTCCCTTTTAGGCAAAACTGGACAATCATGCATTACATACTATACATTACCTTTTGCACTATATTAATTTATATTATTATGTGTTGTCAACTTTGTACTTTTTTATGTCATTGCCTAAAATAAATAAATAAATGGAAAAAAAATGAAATGAAAAAATGAAGACTGGACTGAAAGTAACAAGAGTAGGTTTTTAGCATATAATTTCCAAATACATGAAATATAGCCACATGGTATTTGTGCTAATATATATTTATATAAAACATGTACAGTATGGTGAATTTATGAAACTGAGACAATACAAAAAGAATGGCATTGTAAATAAATAATACGAACACAAACACTTGTAACCGTGTTAGCATATTAGCTACTGCTAATGACACTAGCTTCATTACATTACGATTGCACATACAAATATGTATGAAAACACTTCTACAGACATTACACATGGGACGGTTTAGTAAATACGAATTGTTTTAGTTAAATTGTAAAACTTACAAATGCTGCTTGGCGTGAGGAATGAAGAATCCTTTCAAGCAGAAACGCTAAGGACTTTTTTTACTTTCGGTTCAAGCTATTAAAACAGGAAGTACTTTTTCTACCCGCAACACCTGCAGTGAGCGAACTCGTCCAAAAGATGGCGCCGTAGCACAAACAATAACACGATATTTCGGTGTCACTGTTTGTGTTTTAAGAAAACTATTGAACATAAACATTATGGCCGTTGAGAAGAAAAATCCATTAATTGGTCGCACCATTTTATAAGCCACAGATTTCAAAGTGTGAGGGAAAAAGTAGCGGCTTTTAGTCTGGAATTTAAGGTATTTTAAATTAATCTATTTAATTGTATTTGTCCTGCACAATCACCACAATAGGTGATTGTGCAGGACACTTAACCTAATTACAAACAAATACTTTACAGTTTTATAATGCATTAATATATTTATGTCCTTGTAATATAAATGGGACCAATTTGGTTGAATAGCCCTTATATATCTTCACGTATGCTAGAATGTCTTCCAAAAGCATTTTAAGCACAGCCTAGAGGGGGTGTCACAAAAACTCCAACTTTGCTTGTATCTACTATCTTTTGTATTGTAGTGCGGATGCCTGGTGCGATACATAGTGGTCGTGATTGACCAGTGCTTGTCTAGTTCTTAGTGACGTACTGCTGTGTTTTAGGTGGAGTATGTGGAGGGGACCGCTTTGGTGCTAGGGTTTGAAGACCCGATGGTTCGAACGGACGACACTCCGGTCAAGCGCTGCCTCCAGACCAAGTGGCCCTACATCGAGCTGCTGTGGACCACCGAACGCTCGCCGTCCCTCAATTAGTCTTGTTTAAGCGTCTTTCGGACCACTACTGCCTCCATCTCACACACACACACACACACAACAAGCTCCACTATAGGGAGCTTACAGAGACCGGGACCACAACCACACACATGAACACAACACTGATGAATGAGAACTTTACAAATGCACACAAGAGACTGAGAAACAAAACTGTATATGCCTGAATTTCACCTTTAAATGATGCTATTGTCTGTTCAGCACGTCTTGCAATTTCTCACATCGTACATTTATGATAGTGTTGATATTTTACAAACACATGCAATGTGTCACAATCGCACGTTGGAGCTGGCATTACAACTATGACTGTTTGAAGAACGGGGAGCAGAGCGACCAAAAGCCTTTCCGCATGAGAACGCACTCACCCACTCACTGCTAAAAGTTTACAATGTTAGGACCAACACAGGCTCAGAATGTGGAGGTTAGTGTGCAGACTGATTTCGGTACCTCATGCAGCTCATTCAGAAGTTGGCCGGGCGATCATGTATTTATTAACGCTCAGATTGTGGAATAAACATGTTTTTTTGACATCTACCCCCTATTGTTTAAATGTGGTGTCCTTCTGGGGGCCGGCATCAGGAAACTTTCAGGTCCATGGGCAGCTCTTCAACACTAACACGTTTGCTTTCTGCAGAGATAATACATCACTACATCTCCAAGATGGTCAGTTAAAAGTCTGATGATAATGCTACGAGATGACATGTTCTCACTTTAATGGAATATTTGTCTTTGTAAGTCGGGAAATTTGAACTTTTTACTCTGAAGGCAGCTTGCAAATGTGATATTCTTCACCTTTTGTTTATTAAACATGCCAAAACCAATCAAATGTATATCATATGCTAAGCAGTTATGACTGTTGTGGTATTTTTTTCTTTTTAATGTGGGTTGTGTTTACTTTTAGAAACAGCCGTGGGCCAAATAAACGCTCCGCAAGCCACAAATGGCCCCTTTGCTGGCCTTTGGATACCCCTGCTCCTAGTCTTAACCGGCTTATAGAAGGTACCCAAACTCACATTGTTTTATATTACTTATTTTTTAATTATTTTTTCATAATTATGCACAATGCAAGACAATAGAAAATGAGTAGAATAATTGTATCAGTCTCTTAGACCACGTTTACACTGCAAGCCAACGTGGCCCAAATGGGAAGTTTTGTTTTTTAAAATAATAAATTCATGTGTTGTGGCTATTGCGGCTTTCACCAATGCGGCGGTTTGAGGAAACACTCCATTGCTTTTTCAAATGTTTTAATGGTAACTGCCAACATGAGAATCCTAAACAGGAAATCCTTAACCTTGAATGGCTTTGTAACAACACTGAGTGAAAGTTAAGTTTATTGTGTTCTTGATGGTGTTTTTGAAACTGCACCATTTGTTTCGTCAGAATTTTCAACTAACTTGGAAGTGTTTTGACAAGAGGATTATTTGTTATATGTACACTTTCAGAATTTGCTCGTTTTATTTTCGGCCAAAGTAAGACAAAACAATATGAAGTTGTCATTATTTTACACATACAGACATGGTCAAAAGTTTACATACATTTGTAAAGAACATAATCTCATGGTTGTCCTGAGTTTGCAATCATTTCTACAACTCTTATTTTTTTATGATAGTGATTGGAGCACATACTTGTTTGTCACAAAAAACATTCATGAAGTTTCGTTCTTTTAGGAATTTATTATGGGTCTACTTAATATGTGACCACATCTGCTGGGTCAAAAGTGTACATACAGTAACATACATTATCAATTTTGGTGATGTAGAAAAGTTACAATCAAATTAGCTTTATGGCATGGCCTCTTAACTTCATGTGAGTGATTATGATTGATGACACCTGTTGACTTCCCTGAGCCCATTTAAATATAGCTCATGTGATGCAGTCATTAGACTTGGTTACAAACACAACAATTGTAAAGTCAAAGGAACTCAGCACAGATCTGAAAAAACGAATCATTGACTTGAACAAGTCAGGAAAGTCACTTGGAGCCATTTCAAAGCAGCTTTAAGGTCCCAAGAGCAACTGTGCAGACAATTGTCCTAAGTATAAAGTGCATGGCACAGTTTTGTCACTGCCACAATCAGGAAGAAAACACAAGCTATCACCTGCTGCTGAGAGAAAATTGGTCAGGATGATCAAAAGTCAACCGAGAACCACCAAAAAGCAGGTCTGTAGTGAATTGGAAGCTGCTGGAACACAGGTGTCAGTGTCCACAGTCATGCGTGTTTTGCATTGCCACGGACTGAGGCTACCATGCAAGAAGGAAGCCCTTGCTCCAGAAGCGACACCTTAAGGCTTGTCTTAAGTTTGCTGCTGATCACATGGACAAAAATAAGACCTTCTGGAGGAAAGTTCTGTGGTCAGATTAAATAAAAATTGAGCTGTTTGGCCACAATACCCAGCAATATGTTTGGAAGAGAAAAGGTGAGGCCTTTAATCCCAGGATCACCAACTCTACCGTCAAGCATAGTGGTGGTAGTATTATGCTCTGGGCCTGTTTTTCTGCCAATGGAACTGGTGCTTTACAGAGAGTAAATGAGACAATGAAAAAGGAGGATTACCTCCAAATTCTTCAGGACAACCTAAAATCATCAGCCCGCAGGTTGGGTCTTGGGCGCAGTTGGGTGTTCCAACAGGACAATGACCCCAAACACATGTCAAAAGTGGTAAAGGAATGGCTAAATCAGTCTAGATTTAAGGTTTTAGAATGGCCTTCCCAAAGTCCTGACTTGTGGACAATGCTGAAGAAACAAGTCCATGTCAGAAAACCAACAACTGTACCAATTTTAAGAGGAGTGGTCAAAAATTCAACCAGAAGCTTGTGGATGGCTACCAAAAGCGCCTTATTGCAGTGAAACTTGCCAGGGGACATGTAACCAAATATTAACATTGCTGTATGTATACTTTTGACCCAGCAGATTTGGTCACATTTTCAGTAGACTCATAATAAATTCATAAAAGAACCAAACTTCATGAATGTTTTTTGTGACCAACAAGTATGTGCTCCAATCACTCTATCACAAAAAAATAAGAGTTGTAGAAATGATTGGAAACTCAAGACAGCCATGACATTATGTTCTTTACAAGTGTATGTAAACTTTTGACCACGACTGTGTATTTTCAGGCCTGAGTTTTACCTCAGTGCCAATGCTCTTAAGCATTTAGTTTATGGATGATAACCATACTTGCCAACCCTCCCGAATTTTCCGGGGGACTCCCGAAATTCAGCTCCTCTCCCGAAAACCTCCCGGGACAAATATTCTCCCGAAAATCTCCTGATTTACAGCCGCAGCTGGAGGCCACGCCCCCTCCAGCTCCATGCGGACCTAAGTGACGTGTCGACAGCCTGTTCTCACGTCCGCTTTCCCACGATATAAACAACGTGCCTGCCCAATCACGTTATAACATCTACGGCTTTTAGAGAGTGCACAACTGCGCACACAACAAGGAGACGAAGCAGAAGAACGAGGAAGATACAGCCATGGCAACGCCGACGACGAGTAAGATAAAGAAACACGCTTGTAAGTTCCAAAACGAATGGAAACAAGAATTTCAGTTTATCCAGGACAGTTCGAAGGGGAAGGGGTATGCTGCCTGTAAATTTTGTAGATCAAGACTTTTCCATTGAACACGGTGGCCGAACAGATATACTCACTCATGAACGGTCAGCGAAGCACAAAGCGGCCGCCACGCAGCACCGGTCCCAGCCCAGTGTTATGGGCCACCTCGCTAAATGGAGTCCCGAGGGTGTAATTTATGCCGAGATAAAGATGGCTATGCTGATAGCTGGAAGCAACATCCTGTACTCATTTGCGGATGTCTACACCAAATCTGTGAAGGATATGTTCCCGGATACAAAAGATCGCTCGCCAGTACGCAAATGGCAGAACAAAGGCTACTCAAATAGTGAAAGGTAACTGTTGTTTTTTTTTTTTTTAGTAAGCAGCAAGCACAGTACAGTTAGTAGAACTGTGTTTTCATTACTGTGTATTTGATCAAGTCTTTCAAGTACAACAATGAGTAGATGAGTGTTGTGTGTGTATATGTGTAAATAAATGAACACTGAAATTCAAGTATTTATTTTATTTATATATATATATATATATATATATATATATATATATATATATATATATATATATATATATATATATATAGCTAGAATTCACTGAAAGTCAAGTATTTCTTATATATATATATATATATATATTAGGGGTGTGGGAAAAATCGGTTTGAATTCGTATCGCGGTTCTCACGTTGTGCGATTCAGAATCGATTCTCATTTTTAAAAAATTTTATTTTTATTTTTTATTAATCAGTCCAACAAAACAATACACAGCAATACCATTACAATGCAATCCTATTCCAAAACCAAACCCGACCCAGCAACACTCAGAACTGCAATAAACAGAGCAATTGAGAGGAGACACAAACACGACACAGAACAAACCAAAAGTAGTGAAACAAAAATAAATATTATCAACAACAGTATCAATATTAGTTACAATTTCAACATAGCAGTGATTAAAAATCCCTCATTGACATTATCATTAGACATTTATAAAAAAAAAAAAAAAAAGAACAATAGTGTCACAGTGGCTTACACTTGCATCGCATCTCATAAGCTTGACAACACACTGTGTCCAATATTTTCACAAAGATAAAATAAGTCATTTTTGGTTCATGTAATAGTTAAAACAAATTGACATTATTGCAATCAGTTGATAAAACATTGACCTTTCCAATTATAAAAGCTTTTTACAAAAATCTACTACTCTGCTTGCATGTCAGCAGACGTAGATCCTGCTGAAATTCTATGTATTGAATGAATAGAGAATCCTTTTGAATCGGGAAAAAATCGTTTTTGAATCGAGAATCGTGTTTAATTGGAAAAAAAAATCGATTTTGAATCGAATCGTGACCCCAAGAATCGATATTGAATCGAATCGTGGGACACCCAAAGATTCACAGCCCTAACATATATATATATATATATATATATATATATATATATATATATATATATATATATATATATATATATATATATATATATATATATATATATATATATATCAGTGACGTGCGGTGAGGTTCATGGCTGGTGAGGCACTGACTTCATCACAGTCAGATTTACAAACATATGAACCCTAAAGAGTATCTTATTCACCATTTGATTGGCAGCAGTTAACGGGTTGTGTTTAAAAGCTCATACCAGCATTCTTCCCTTTTTGGCACTCAGCATCAAGGGTTGGAATTGGGGGTTAAATCACCAAAAATTATTCCCGGGCGTGACACCGCTGCTGCCCACTGCTCCCCTCACCTCCCAGGGGGTGATCAAGTGATGGGTCAAATGCAGAGGACACATTTCACCACACCTAGTGTGTGTGTGACAATCATTGGTACTTTAACTTAACTTTAACTTTACACATACAAACTGTAGCACACAAAAAAGCACATTTAATTTTAAAAAAAACGTTATTATGGTCTTACCTTTACTTATAAGTGCGGGAACAGTGGTGTTCGTGTTGGAGGAGTTGTGAATGAATGAAATATGAAATCCGTGCTGCAGTCTGCAGGTGTACCTAATGTTGTGTCCCTGTTCACAGCTCCTCCGGCGCGAGCATTGTTGTTTTTGCACTTTTTGGCTTCTTGTTAAGTGACTTTTGTTGGGTGGATTCTGTCTTGCACGTGGAGGGTTTGGGTGTGGGCTTTGTTTGGTGTGGCGCTCCCGTCAAGGGTGCATTCTACGGCGGGTGTGCTTTAATCGGCAAGGAGGCGGGGTTACTGCGAGCCTCCCACAGTGCGTCTTCGCAGCAGTTTTATGATTGCTCAGCACAAGAAATACTTACACAAATACAGTTGTTGACAAAATACACTGTACATTATATACCTCAGCTAACTAAACTATAGAAATGTATAATATAGTTCATATAGCAATACGGTCTCACTGCACAGCAGGCCAGCAGTTAGCCGAGTCCGCAATCCATGTTGAGGCACAAGTGCCTCAACTGGCTGCTGATCACCGCACCGTGTCTTCTCAGTATTTGAACGGCAAATGTGAAAATTCAGCGATTTTGAATAAATATAATCTAAAACTGGTGAAGTTAAATGGAAAATAACTTTATAGTATAATCACTGAATACATATAACAATTTAATTAATTGTTTTTCTTTTTACATTTTTTTTCATGATGGCAGGGCCTCACCTGCCATCATGGAAAGAAAAAAAAAAGTAAAAAGAGAAAAAAAATTAATTAAATTGTTATATGTATCCAGTGATTATACTAAAGTTATTTTCCATTTAACTTAACCAGTTTTAGATTATTTTTATTTTTATTTTCACATTTGCCGTTCAAATACTGAGAAGAGGCGGTGCGGTGATCAGCAGCCAGTTGAGGCACGTCACTGATTTGTGCCTCAACATGGATTGTGCGCAATGACTCGGCTAACTGCTGGCCTGCTGTGCAGTGAGACCGTATTGCTATATGAATTATATTATACATTTCCATAGTTTAGTTAGCTGAGGTATATAATGTACAGTGTATTTTGTCAACAACTGTATGTGTGTAACGTATTTTTAGTGCTGAGCATTCATAAATCTGCTGCGAAGACCAGTGTTGGGTTAGTTACTGAAAACCAGTAACTAGATAGTTACTAGTTACTTCATTTCAAAAGTAACTCAGTTACTAACTGTTATTTACACCAAACAGTAATGCGTTACTTTGAAAAGTAACTATTTAGTTACTTTTTTTTTTCTTCTTTTTTTTTAAAGCTCCCATTAATGCCCTTTAGCCTTCATGTCAGTACTGTTATTGCACTGGAGAATAATACAATGTGTTGATCAACTTGACATGCATTTGCATCACTGAACTCTGCTAAGCAATGTGGTCTACATACAACACACAAAGACAAAGATATGTTACAAAGGCCAATTTGTTTCTGTCCAGAACAAATTGACAAAACTATTTTAAATAGCTGCAACATAACATACCGGTACATAAGTAACAAACAGCATAATAACAACATAGCTGTAAAGCAAGAAAGGCACACACTACATACACAAAGCCTAACCAGGCATTTTTTCCTCAAAGAATTCTGACACAAAATCATGTCTGAAGCTCAGAACACTCTACACATTTCCCCAGTTTTAGTTTAGAGATAAGGAAAGATTGGCCTGGCCCACTAGCATCCTTCTTTATGTTTGTGAACTTTATAGTCTATACATTTACAGTGATGTGATAGTCAAACACGCTAGAAGTCTAGGATGAAAGAGTATATAAGAGAATTGACAGCAACATTCCCTCTAAGGTGCGCCGCGCCTGTGCAATTGCGCACTGCTCAAGCATCTTCTGCGCACGGCAAATCTATGCCACGCACAAAATCAAATAAAAAATAAGCGCATAACAATTTTCGACACACGGACACGACAGAGAAAACAGTTTTCGTCATCATTGTTCAAATATTGTAACGTCTGTCGAGACGCTTTGAGGACATGAATTCCATCCATCACTTTACTGAGCAAAACTCTTTATTGTCGGCCATAAACACATCACCAAAACATTAGTAAAAAAAATTATATCTAGCAAAAGTGGTCATTTTCTGCAGTACAAACCAGACCAAAAGCAACTTTGTTATATCAACAGCAGCCGCTCGCTCTTTCTCACTTGCGCCAACACATGCACATATGTCACTTAGCCAGTGATGCGTTTACAGCAGGGGTGTCAAACTCATTTCGCATCGTGGGCCACATACGGCCTAGGGAGATGTCAAGTGGGCCGGACCATTAAAATTATACCATACTCTGCTATAAATAACCAAAATATCATGACTTTCCTTTGTTTTGGTGTAAAGAAGCACAAGAACATTAGGAAAATATTGAAATTTAATGAACTATCCTTTTACAAAACATTTGATGAAACACCTCATATTTCCTTAGTCAAATGTGCAATTTACTTTTATCATTCACAAATATGCATTGCAACTGATCCCACTGATTGTACAAAGGCACAAAACTTTAATTGGTACTGAAAAATATAGTAATGCACTTTAAGATTAAATGAGACTTTTAAAGAAAGGAATTTTTAAACCACTTACACATACGCATATAAAATCTAAATGTAATCCCTGCGTACACCTTACAAACTAAGGAGAGTGATTTTAAATGTGTAATGAAGAAAGTGTTCGCCTGTCCTGTAAATCTGTAAACTTCATACATGAAACATACATACACATACAATACATACTGAAAATTTATGGAGTTGTATGAACAGTAGAATTCCATCACACAACTTTTGTTTTGAAGCTGCTGACTAACATTAAAGTGCACATTTTTTAAATCACCACAGTAAGGATTCATCTTCACAGAGCTGTATTCTTTCAATGCAAACAGTATCTAAGGCAGCATTTTAAAGGTGTTAGTCTAGTCTGGACTTGTATTTGTTCCTGAAACTTGGCATCTTTTGGCCTGTACAAGTGCATCAACACCAGGTGTCATGTCCTGACTAGCTGTCACTTTCAGAATGTCATTTAAGTGCTTGTTTGTGAGCCTTGAACGCATTTTTGTTTTATTGATATTCATCACTGAGAAAATTTGTTCACAAAGGTAGGTTGTCCCAAACATGCACAAAATTAGCTAGCAATTAGGTAGCTGGCTTTTACCGCTGCTTCCCTGACTTCTCGGCTCTGGATGAAAGTTGACTGCTGTTTCCTCAGACCCGCCAGCAATTCGTTAATCTTATCTCTTCTCAGTTGTCCTTGCAAGCCGTCATATTTTTCGCTGTGATGAGTCTCGTAGTGGCGTCGAATATTATATTCCTTCAATACCGAAACTTGTTGCAAACACACCAAGCACGAAGGTTTTCCGTGCATCTCTGTAAATAAATAGGACGTGGTCCATTTTTCTTTGAAAATTCTACACTCCTTATCTACTTTTCTCCGTTTGGATAACGACATTTGGCTAATGAGGGTGTAGCGGAGAGGTAGAGACCAAGGTATTAACAACGTCGTAACAAGCAGCAGATGGCGCATTGATACCGTCTGCTGTTTTCAGTCTGTCTCAGTGATGCGGCTTGTCTTCTACTCTGATGGAAAGAGTGCGCCCCTTAGCGGATAATCCATGAATTGCAGCGAATTTAAAATATTAATTCCATGTCTTTTATGCATTTGTTCCACTTTCAAATTATCCTGCGGGCCTGATCGAACCTCCTTGGGGGCCGGTTCCGGCCCGCGGGCTGTATGTTTGACACCCCTGGTTTACAGCCACACAAAAAGTCGGACAACTCCAACACCACACATAAAGTGTCATTCCAGGTCGTTACTCTATGATTTACCAATCAAATGTGTGCTTATTCTAGTGTCATTTATTAGAAATCTTAATTTATAAATATTAATCATGAAATGCTGTTAGTATATTAAATAAATACTAATAAGAATATATTTTTTACAAACAGGAACTTGCAGGAATGTACACATGATCCCCTGCTTACATCTCATTGTGCAACATGTGAATGTTTTAATGGGAACTAAATGCAATGTCTGAAAGGGGTACAAATTATTTCCAAAGCAGGACCTCCACCCAGACAAACAATACAAGTACACAGTTCATGAAAAACAATATTTGTTGTTATTGTCATTGTAAGTGGGCCTAAACACTTATATTAGAAAAGGAAATGACTGCTGTCATTTGATTATAATAAGAGAATGTTGTCTGTCTATCTGTGTTGGCCCTAGCTGCGATGGGTGGGGACTTGTCCAGGGTGTACCCCGCCTTCCGCCCGAATGCAGCTGAGATAGGCTCCAGCACCCCGAAAGGGACAAGCGGTATAAAATGGATGGAGATTGAAGTTGTTATTTAGTCAGGTTTGGGACAGGTGTGCTGCTGGTGTAGCCACAGTGTGCACGTCTGATGTTGCTCACATGGGCTCCACTGAATGCTCAGGGAGTTTTTGCGTTTGCTTACACATAAACAATTAGAGGGAACATTGCTTAACAGAGTGTGTACCTTCAGTGCTGAATGATGAGCAGAGGCAGAGTTAATCCTTAAGTGGTGGAGGTGAAGTAGCATTGGAGTTGTCTCTGTCTCTCTTTACTAGCTACGTCGAAGCATGTTGCTTATGTAGCTTGTTTAAGCAGATTTAAATTGCTGTTTTGGGCAGTAGCTGGGATCTTTGATCCAAAGCACAATTTACATTTAACTAAAATGTTATTTTCTTTGTGCTCGACAAAAGAAAAGTAGTGAAAATATCTCCATGTTTACAAACTCGACTGCAGCTCCGCCATGATCAGACACGACCCCCCTCCTCTCTCCCTTTACTCCCCACACTCACTCACACACACACACAGAGCGCAGGTCTCTCTTCTCCGGTTTGTGACACAAGAAGAATCAGCGCTCCGATAAAACACACTTTATACTACATTAAATGTAACGTCAAATAACGCAGTAACGCATCATGTAGTAACGGTGACTGAGTTACTGAATATAAAGAATAACGCGTTAGATTACTAGTTACCGCCGAAACTAACGGCGGTACAGTAACGCGTTACTTTGTAACGCGTTAGTCCCAACACTGGCGAAGCGCCGCGGCCACACCAACCAAAGCCCACACCCAAACCCTCCATGTGCAAGACCGAATCCACCCAAAAAAAGTCACTTAACAAGAAGCCAAAAAGTGCAAAAACAACAATGCTCGCGCTGCAGGAGCCGCGAACGACCGCAGGGACACAACATTAGGTACACCTGCACTGCAGGTTCATATGTTTGTAAATCTGACTGTGATGATGCAGTCGTGCCTCACCAGACATTAACCTCACCGCACGCCACTGATATATATATATATATATATATATATATATATATATATATATATATATATATATATATATATATATATATATATGAAATACTTGATTTGGTGAATTCTAGCTGTAAATATACTCCTCCCCTCTTAACCACGCCCCCCGCCCCAACCTCCCGAAATCGGAGGTCTCAAGGTTGGCAAGTACGATGATAACTAAATTCGTGCAAATTGTTTACAATTCAAAACTGACATAGTTAAATACAATTGTCATTCAAATGTTGAAAATATTTTAAGAAGATGACACGTTAGCTATGTTTACGTTCGATTGAAGCTGAAAGGGAGATAGATATGAGCAAAAATTAGCACACAAAAAAAAAACGATTGTAAAATGTATGAATTTAAAAAAATATATACTTTTTCGTCCTGGCTAAATCGTGTCCGCACCAGAAGGTTAAATGTGTTTATTGTGCATGTCCTCTTTGATTATTTGTGTTGTGGTAGATTAAGATTAATTCCATGCGGAAAATGCGTCATTAAAGGAGGGATGGCGCACAGTTTGGCGCTCAGATGTGGTTTGTGCCTTTCCTTGTGTGTGCGTGTGGGCGTGCGTGTGGGGGTAGAGTAGTGCGCAGACGGCAGGGGTTGGACTCGTCTCGGCGTGGGTCTGAGCACCAGACCTTCTGCGGGCTTAGAGGGTGTCACAGGGAGGTGAAGAAGACCCGCAGGAGGAGGAGCGCGGTCATCCAGACGCCACTTAAAGCTTGCTCACCTGCACGACGGAAGGTCTCCCCAACTTTGCTCCCAGGATTGTAAACTTTGTGCAGGATGCAGCGTGGACGTGACGTGTTCGTCCTGCGGGTGTTCTCGCTGCTTTGCTGCTGCAGGGCGCCAAGTGGAGTGTGGACCTTCAACCTTTACGCGGAGCATCCCACGGTGTACCGAGGACCCGGCGGGAGCTATTTCGGTTACTCCGTGGACTTCTACCAGGCCACTGCCGACAGCAAAACGTGAGTGACCATGCCGACCCTTGGACACAACATTAGGTACACTTGCATGCACGGCCAACTTCATGGTCCAGTGCAAAAACTGCGCCAAAAAAAAGATGGATCTCTTTTTGATTCATTCAGAAACATGCAAGTGCACTGACACACTTCTATTAAATTAGATGGGAAATATACCAATAATCGTTTACTATACGTTATATTAACCCTAATATATAGTAATCAATCACTTAACTCTGAAACAGTTTACTGGATGTACTGGACAAACTCAATTTTTTAACTCATGTGCAAAATGAAAATATCAAAAAGTATCAATTCTCACACAATTGCTATATCATCATTATCGTGATAATATCGTATCACGGTTTCATGTACCTCAACTTACAAGCTTAATTGGTTCTGTGGCAGCTCTTAACTCAAAATACTTGTATCTCAAATCAATGTTTCCCATTGATATCAAATTAATTGTGGCTCCCCCCCCCCCCCCCCCCCACCCCAAAAAAAACCCAAAAAACAGTACACTTTTAACATGTAACATGCATTTCAACAAGAAAAGCACATTTTTACCTAAAACAATTCAATAGAATGTCCAAAACCCAAAACCAGTGAAGTTGGCACGTTGTGTAATTCGGAAATAAAAACAGAATACAATGATTTGCAAATCCTTTTCAACTTACACTACTGTTCAAAAGTTTGGGGTCACATTGAAATGTCCTTATTTTTGAAGGAAAAGCACTGTACTTTTCAATGAAGATAACTTTAAGCTAGTCTTTGTTATGGTTGGACTAAGGGGAGGTGACGGCGACAGACACTAGATGGCAGTATGAACAATGATTTATTATATACATTAACTATATATATATAATAATGAAAATATACAAATAAACAATAGAGTGGAGTGTGAACTAGATCCAAAAGTGTATGTGGTGTAAGGCTATGTGTGTAATTTAGCTGAAGTGTGTGTTACCAAGTGTTGCACGAGAGAAGAAGAAGTCCAGGGGCAGGCAGGTGATCCGGGGCGATAGAGAGGCGTCAGAATCCAGGGACGAGCAAGGAGTCGGGGAACGAAGGCGGCAGTCAGGGAAGCAGGGGAACGACGAGGAATGACGAGTCACACAGCAACGTCAAACACGGGAACGGAGGTCTGCAGTAGGATGATACGACAATGAGACACGGAAGGGAAAACAGACAGAGAGAGAGCAGGATTGCATCAAGCAGGGTGATCGCTTACTATACGCCGATTGAAGACTATATTCCGGCGGCGGCATGCCTGGTTGTCCACGCTTATGAAGGCAGCTACTTCATTAACGGCAGGTGTGCTGAAAGATGATTGCCGCCAGCTGTGGAGGTGCGTGGCCGCGGTCTGCGCGGTGCGTGTGGGGGCGTGTCCCGCGGTGCTTGCAGCGCGCAAGGATGAGAGAGCGCATGTGGGCGTGGCCCGCGGTGCGCTCGTCATGAGGCACAGATGAGGACGCATTGGAATGCGCCCTGGTCGTGACAGTATCCCCCCCTATGGACAGCTTCCAGATGTCCTAGAAGTCGAATCCCCCAAAAAACAACAACAAAAGTCAAGGGAGGGTGGAGGGGCGAACAGGTGGTGGGTTGCCGGCCCAAGTGTCCCTGAATCCACCGGGGACGAGTCTGGTGGCGGCGGCGAGTAGACCGCCGCTGAGGCCGGCGAGGCGGGCGACCCAGGAACGGCCACCATCTTGGCCGTTGGTAAGGCGGACGCGAGTGGCGCCATGGTGAGTCTCGCCGGAAACGAGGAAGAGACGTCGGCGGCGTGGAAGCGGCAGACGTCATCGGCCTTAGTGACACCCCTGAAAAGCACTAGATCTATCGTATTACCGTTGCGATGCGTGGGTTCATTTATTATTTGTGTAAGACCACAGCTATCAATTATAGTCTGGAGCGCCACGCATGGGGTATTCATATGGATATTAAAGTCCCCCATTATGATTATATTGTCGGCGTGCGTCACTAGATCAGCAACAAACTCTGAGAATTCACTGATGAAGTCCGAATAGGGCCCAGGGGGGCGGTAGATAACAGCCAGGTGGAGAGGCAGCGGTGTGACAAACCTCAAAGTGAGCACCTCAAACGAGTTATATTTATTATTTAGGTTAGGTGTAAAATTATAGTTTTCATTGTATATTAGTGCGACACCCCCTCCCCTTTTAAGAGGTCGGGCAACATGTGCATTGGTATAGTTAGGAGGAGATGCCTCATTTAGCGCAAACAAATCGTCTGGTTTGAGCCAGGTCTCGGCGAGACCAACGACGTCAAGTTTGTTGTCTCTAATGACCTCATTAACTAATAACGTTTTGGAAGATACTGATCTTATATTTAAAAAGCCCATATTATAGGTAGTGGGCTGTTTTGAGGATTGTTTGTTGAAATTATCCGAAGTAGCAATATTAATAATGTTGCGTTTATTATGCGTAGTGCACTTTAAATAGTTTCGACCATATCTAGGAATTGATACGACGGGAATTGTCCGATTGTTTGCTAGATGTTGCGATAAACTGAACGCATCATAGTTAGCCACCTCAGTAGATTGCATGTCTGCCTCTGACACGGTCACAAAAGAAAAAACATTATGTGAGTTGTGTTTTATTCTAAGAGAATTGCTATGTGTGCAGGGATTATCCAGCCTGGCGCCGGCTAGTTCTAGTTTAAAAGACTTCTTACCCGGACTAGCGCTTCTTTGGTTAGCTTTTCCCTTTGTTGTTAGCCCCGCTCGGCATCCCCGCTTCTGCTTCCGCTCACACCGCTTACGTCGTCTCCATTGGCGGTCACCGCTAGCACTTGACTCCGCTGCTACAAAGGCCGCTCGATGTAGCCCGCGAAGTATTCCCATGCTAGCGAGGAGGTCCACCGTACATGCATCTTTCAGTCTACAACGACCCGATCCATCCACATCCAGAATTATCTGTCGGTCGTATGTGATCACAGAGTGTTCACGCTTTGAGCCAGCCATGAAATTGACAGAAATGACGGGTGTTTTTTGCCAAATTGCTCTACACTCCCAAGAGCGTCACCGAGCTGCTGCATAGCAATGCGCCGCCATCTTGGTAAATCAATACATCTGTAATATTTTCATAGCTAGAGCATAAGAACCTTTTTAAACCTTGTAAATCAATCAATCAATCCTAAATATTTTTTCCACATTCTGAGAGCCCTCTAGACATTAAAATAACACCCTTTAGTCACCGCTACACTCTTTTGATCCAAAATAGTAAAGCTGTCTGAGGTTGAACCAATCAGTGGTCACTACACTTAACAGCGTCCTCTGATTGGTCAGGTCTCCACCAGTGGCCAAAACTACTTTAGTATTGATATTTTTAGTTTTTTTTTAACTATTTGTATGTTTGAAGATGCTTCATTTTGGACCCAAAACTTTGTAGGATATACTTAAAAAAAAACAAAAAAACATGCGCGATGTGGCAAGAGATGACTGTAGTACCTATAAAATACCACTAGGGTTACGGTATCGCTCTGCAATCAGCTTCCTGTTTCCTCACCATTGCATCAGTCAGGCGTCTTTAGAGGATGAATACTTTTACTTTATTGCAGTTTTATGGGAATTTATGGTTGTCTGTCTGTCTGTGTTGGCCTTGCGAGGGTGTACCCAGCCATATATATATATATATATATATATATATATATATATATCAGTGTTTCCCACACATTCATTTATTTGTGGCGGCCCGCCACGAAAGAATTACGTCTGCCACAATTTTTTTTAATTTTTAATTTTAATTTAAAATTTTTTTTTGTCCTGTCCAGCTTCTCAGGCAAATTATATAGTTGATGTAGATGCCCATATAGGCTGTTCAGATTTACTTTACAAAAGAGAAGTGTAGGATACTTCTCTTGTTGCCTTATTTGTATTTGACCACTACGGTTTTCTGTTTATTTGTTACTGACTGTGGCAGGACACCTCTGCCTCTGTTTCACTTTATGTTGCTGGTAAATAATATGGTTGTAGTAGTAGGCTAAAGTTAAATTATTTAGTATGCACTAATTAAAGGGGCAGAGCTTTGAGACATTTTAGCTTTTATATTTTATAAGATATATTTTTTGTAAGAACCACAATTAATAAATATATTTCAGTGAATAACTTATTGTTCAAATCTGTATATAAATATGTACATAAAGTGTTGTAATTATATTGTAAAATGGATGGATGGATGGATGGATGGATGGATGGACGTTTAAAACAAAACTGTTATCATTAATTAGTAAGTAGGAGGGTGGGGGGCGCGTGTCTGATCATGGCGGAGCCAGAAGTCGAGTTTGTTAACATGTAGATATTTTCACTACTTTTCTTTTGTCGAGCACAAAGAAAATAACATTTTAGTTAAATGTAAATTGTGCTTTGGATCAAAGATCCCATCTACTGCCCAAAACAGCAACTCAAATCTGCTGAATAAGCAACATGCTTCGACGAAGCTTGTAAAGAGAGACAGAGACTCCAATGCCACTTCACCTCCACCACCACCATTTAAGGATTAACTCTGCCTCTGCTCATCATTCAGCACTGAAGGTACACACTCTGTCAATCAATGTTCCCTCTAATTTTTCATGTGTGAGCAAACGCCAAAACTCCCTGAGCATTCAGTGGAGCCCATGTGAGCAACATCAGACGTGCACACTGTGGCTACACCAGCAGCACACCTGTCCCAAACCTGACTAAATAACAAGTTAAATCTCCATCCATCCATCCATTTTCTATCGCTTGTCCCTTTCGGGGTCGCTGGAGCCTATCTCAGCTGCATTCGGGCGGAAGGCGGGGTACACCCTGGACAAGTCCCACCCATTGCAGCTAGGGCCAACACAGATAGACAGACAACATTCTCTTATTATTATAATCAAATGACAGCAGTCATTTCCATTTCTAATATAAGTGTTTAGGCCCACTTACAATGACAATAACAAAAATATTTTTTTTCATGAACTGTGTACTTGTATTGTTTGTCTGGGTGGAGGTCCTGCTTTGGAAATAGTTTGTACCCCTTTCAGACATTGCATTTAGTGCCCATTAAAACATTCACATGTTGCACAATGAGATGTAAGCAGGGGATCATGTGTACATTCCTGCAACTTCCTGTTTGTAAAAAATATATTTTTATTAGTATTTATTTAATATACTAACAGAATTTTATGATTAATATTTATAAATTAAGATTCCTAATAAATGACACTAGAATAAGCACACATTTGATTGGTAAATCATAGAGTAACGACCTGGAATTACACTTTATGTGTGGTGTTGGAGTTGTCCGACTTTTTGTGTGGCTGTAAACGCATCACTGGCTAAGTGCCATATGTGCATGTGTTGGCGCAAGTGAGAAAGAGCGAGCGGCTGCTGTTCATATAACAAAGTTGCTTTTGGTCTGGTTTGTACTGCAGAAAATGACCACTTTTGCTAGATATAATTTTTTTTACTAATGTTTTGGTGATGTGTTTATGGCCGACAATAAAGAGTTTTGCTCAGTAAAGTGATGGATGGAAATCATGTCCTCAAAGCGTCTCGACAGACGTTACAATATTTGAACAAGGATGACGAAAAGTGTTTTCTCTGTCGAAAATTGTTATGCGCTTATTTTTTATTTGATTTTGTGCGTGGCATAGATTTGCCGTGCGCAGAGGACGCTTGAGCAGTGCACAATTGCACAGGCACGCACCTTAGAGAGAACGGCGTGGCGAAGTTGGTAGAGTGGCCGTGCCAGCAATCGGAGGGTTGCTGGTTACTGGGGTTCAATCCCCACCTTCTACCATCCTAGTCACGTCCGTTGTGTCCTTGGGCAAGACACTTCACCCTTGCTCCTGATGGCTGCTGGTTAGCGCCTTGCATGGCAGCTCCCGCCATCAGTGTGTGAATGTGTGTGTGAATGGGTGAATGTGGAAATACTGTCAAAGCGCTTTGAGTACTTTGAAGGTAGAAAAGCGCTATACAAGTATAACCCATTTATTTATTTATTTATAATGTTGCTGTCAATTCTCTTATATACTGTTTAATTCTAGACTTCTAGAGTGTTTGATTATCACATCACTCTAAATGTATAGACTATAAAGTTCACAAACATAAAGAGGGATCCTAGTGGGCCAGGCCAAAGAAGTAACTAAATAGTTACTTTTCACAGTAACACATTACTTTTTGGTGTAAGTAACTGAGTTAGTAACTGAGTTACTTTTGAAATGAAGTAACTAGTAACTTTAACTAGTTACTGGTTTTCAGTAACTAACCCAACACTATATATATATATATATATATATATATATATATATATATATATATATATATATATATATATATATATATATATATATATATATATATATATATATATATATATATATATATATATATATATATATATATGTCTTAATTGGATTATCCAAAAAAAAAAAAATAGTGCTCGATACCGTGGTAGAGCGTAATATGTATGTGTGGGAAAAAATCACAAGACCATTTCATCTCTACAGGCCTGTTTCATGAGGGTTTCCTCAATCATCAGGAGATTTTAATGGAAGCATTCACATACCATGGTTTATATAGGGCACAGAGCGGGTGGGTACAGGCAGGCGTAGGGGCGTGGTGATTGGCTCATGTGTTACCTAGGAGGTGTTTCCTTCTGTGACGGCATGCTGATACAATTTCGCTGCGCTTGTTGAGGGATGACAAGTCTGGACTGTATATAATAAACAGTTACGCTTTTAAGCATAGGTTGCATCTTTTATTACCACTGTTGTAAGGTGTGCTGGATGCAAGAATTTGCCATGTTATCGAATATTCAACATTATTGTCTTTGAGATTCCAAATGTGTTTACTGAGTTCTGTAGTGTTCCGCAAGCTTTTGCTCCTGAAAGAGGCTTTGTGATTGTTCCATCTGGTTTTGAATGCTCACTCAGTTAATCCTGCATATGTGTCGGATGTGTTAATGTCCTTGCGTGTTACCTTTGCTTGGTAAACGACTGATGGTTGTAAGCACCCCCCGTTGAGAGGGCAATCAGGTTTCTTGCGGCAGTTACAGCCTTTGTCGGTTTTGGAGTCGTTCTGCCTGGTGGTTAGGGATGATGTTTGATAAGGAATTATCGAGTTCGAGCCTATTATCGAATCCTCTTATCGAACCGATTCCTTATCGATTCTCTTATCGAGTCCAGATAGGTTGTTGTATATGGAAAAAAACACACAATATTTGGTTTAACAAAAGCTCACTTTTATTATATAATATTATATAATAAAAAAAATAAAATCTAATAAATAAATAAATATTGACTCTTACCCACCTAAAAAAATAAAATAAAATAAATAAATATTGACTGTTGCTACCCAAAGTAATTTAAGTGGGATTTTTCAGAGAAACAAATATATACAGTAACACAAAAACAACCTGTGTCTGTGATCACTATAGGTGAATAAATAATAATATAGTGTTAAATAAAATCAGTCCCTTGGGCACAAAACTGAAAATAATACAGCTCTCCAAAAAGTGCACTTCTGCTGCTATTTGACACAACTGTTTGTTATGATGCTTTGACATTTTTGCAATTTATTTCTTTATTGAAAGAAAATTCTATGAAGAGAAAAGTTCTTTGCAAATGTGGTTACAATGCTAAAAAATGAAAAGTTAAAGCTAAAAAAAGAGCTAGAGAATATAACAACTACACTACCCAGCATGCAACGGGAGTTACGAGCATGCGCGGTAGCCCCGAAAAGTGTTTCATGTTGCCACGCTGTGAAAGTAAACGTCAAGAACTCAGCCAACACGCCTCGTCTGCATTATTTATAATTAGACAGACAACACATCTACATTGTGATTTTGTTTTGTTTACAAGGAAAGAAAAACAAAAGTTAAAAAAGGGAGATATGTTGTATATATATGTATGTGCTGCGGTTGTTTTAAGAACGTTGCGACAGCTGCCGTAAAGGAGGTGCGTTGCTAGCCTGGTTGCTATGTTTCCGGTTGGTCGTAAAAGTGTTCGTCATGTGTTTTACCCTGCTAAAATCTCTCAGTAAAGTTATTCGATGGATTATAGCTTTTGTTTTGAACTTTATTACACCTTGGAGCGCTTTTTCCCGTCCATTGTTTTCCTGCTTTCGCTATCTGCGCCTAATGACTGAGCTACGTGACGTCAATTCTTGTGATGTCCCACGGAGCATTTCTGGTCGGGACGGAATTCGAATAAAGAATCAACTCTTTTCCTTTACTATAGTGGTCTCGATAACGGGTACCGGTTCTCAAAAAGGGATTCGAGTCCGAGGACTCGGTTCTTTTCTTATCAAACAACCGGGAAAACCGGTTTCGAGTATCATCCCTACTAATGACTGAGCTACGTGACGTCATTTCTTGTAATGTCCCGCGGAGCATTTCTGGTCGGGACGGGATTCGAATAAAGAATCAACTCTTTTCCTTTACTATAGTGGTCTCGATAACGGGTACCGGTTCTCAAAAAGGGATTCGAGTCCGAGGACTCTGTTCTTTTCTTATCAAACAACCGGGAAAACCGGTTTCTAGTATCATCCCTACTGGTGGTGGACGGCTCCTTTTCAATTGCTTTATTGTGGTTTGAAATGATTTGTCGTATGTTGTTCATGCAGCTGTAGCTCAATTTAATGTTGTTCTTGTTGAATACTTTTCTTAGGGTGTTGCCTTTGGGGAAGTGTTTGTCGATCAGGGTGAGGAATTTGTGGCCAATATTAGTTGAGACGTTTTTGCTGTACCACCAGGCAGAACGACTCCAAAACCGACAAAGGCTGTAACTGCCGCAAGAAACCTGATTGCCCTCTCAACGGGGGGTGCTTACAACCATCAGTCGTTTACCAAGCAAAGGTAACACGCAAGGACATTAACACATCCGACACATATGTAGGATTAACTGAGGGAGCATTCAAAACCAGATGGAACAATCACAAAGCCTCTTTCAGAAGCAAAAGCTTGCGGAACACTACAGAACTCAGTAAACACATTTGGAATCTCAAAGACAATAATGTTGAATATTCGATAATATGGCAAATTCTTGCATCCAGCACACCTTACAACAGTAATAAAAGATGCAACCTATGCTTAAAAGAGAAACTGTTTATTATATACAGTCCAGACTTGTCATCCCTCAACAAGCGCAGCGAAATTGTATCAGCATGCCGTCACAGAAGGAAACACCTCCTAGGTAACAAATGAGCCAATCACCACGCCCCTACGCCTGCCTGTACCCACCCGCTCTGTGCCCTATATAAACCATGGTATGTGAATGCTTCCATTAAAATCTCCTGATGATTGAGGAAACGCTCATGAAACAGGCCTGTAGAGATGAAATAGTCTTGTGATTTTTTCCCACACATACATATATATATATATATATATATATATATATATATATATATATATATATATATATATATATATATATATATATATATATATATATATATATATATATCTTTATTTAAATTTTTTTTTTTTTTTTTTTTTTTTTAATTGTATTTTTTTTTTTTTACAATTATTATTATTATTTTTATTCTTATACGAAACTACTGTTGACATTCAAGCAACTTGGAAGTCATCCAGCGTCACATCTCTCTGGTTTTACTGTTTTCTCCAAATCATAGTACTTTTCTTGAAAGTCACATTGGTCCACTTTTTGTCTTTGTGTGTGTGTGTGTGTGTGTGTGTGCGTGTGTGTGTGTGTGTGTGTGTGTGTGTGTGTGTGTGTGTGTGTTGTGTGTGTGTGTGTGTGTGTGTGTGTGTTAGGTTGAGTGTGTTGGTGGGGGCTCCCAAGGCCAACGCCTCCCAGTCCAGCATTGTGGAGACTGGAGCTGTCTACTACTGTCCTTGGCCCGGGACATCTGACAGCTGCAGACAGATACCCTTTGACACGTCCGGTGAGTTTCTACACTTCATTTTATGTCGTAAATCAGGGGTATCCAAAGTGGGCCCCGGGGGCCAATGATGGCCCACGGCAAAGATTTTTAAAACATTCTAAAAATACTTCTAAAGCAAAAAACAGATACAAGTTGGAAAAAATGGGTAAAGCAACGGGAAAAAGTCTAAATGTTGACATAAAAAACTAGGAATACAAAAGGGTTCTATTTACTTCCTGCTTTTCAACAATGATACATATTAACTATGATACAACAGCGTTTTGTTCAGGAGAGAACACACAGGAGATAATACAAATAATAACAGAAGAAATTAACAAATTAAAAAGATGGTTTGACAAAAACAGAATATCGTTGAATCTTAGTAAAACTAAAATATTGCTATTTGGTAACAGTAGAAGAGAAAGTCAAACACAAATACAAATAGACGGAATAGAAATTGAAAGAGTAAATGAAACCAAATTTCTAGGTATAATGATTGATGATAAATTGAACTGGAAATCTCACGTAAAAAATATACAACATAAAGTTGCAAGAAACACGTCAATAATGAATAAAGCAAAACATGTTCTAGACCAAAAATCACTTCATATTCTCTACTGCTCACTAGTGTTACCATATCTGAGCTACTGTGTAGAAATATGGAGAAATAATAACAAAAGTACACTTCATTCATTAACGGTGTTACAAAAAAGATCAGTTAGAATAATACATAATGTTGGATATAGAGAACATACAAACCCTTTATTTATTGAATCAAAAATACTGAAATTCCACGACATAGTGAATTTGCAAACAGCTAAAATTATGCACAAAGCAAACTATAACCTGCTACCCAAGAATATACAACAATTCTTCTCAAAAAAAGAGAAGAAATATAATCTTAGAGAAAAACGTAATTTAAAACATTTGTTTGCACGTACAACACTTAAGACCTTCAGTATATCAGTATGTGGAATTAAATTATGGAATGGATTAAGCAAAGCAATCAAACAATGTACTAATATGATACACTTCAAGAAACTCTTCAAACTTAAAGTGTTTACAAAGTACAAAGAAGAAGAACCATGACAAACATTCTCAATTTATTTCATCCATCCATTCATTCATTCTTAAAGTAATCTTACTTATCTCATCATATGAAATATGACTTACTTCACCAATTATTATTATCGAATTCTTACTATTATTTATTTATTTATTTTTATTGTGATTACTTATGGAGTTTGTTGTGAATAAATTGTGAACAGGAAGTGAACAAAAAGTTTTGCAACTGTTATGTAAAGAAAAGGGGTAGGATTAAATAAGCTCTGCTTCTTCCTACTCCTTTTCGAACATGTTGAAAAGAGAAATTGGAAATTGTGATGTATCATGTTGTATGCTTGCATGTTCGAAATAAACTCAAAACTCAAACTCAAACTTATTTACTATAGGAAGGGCCACATTCGCCGCGGTTTAGCTGACACATGAAACAAGACAAATTGGGGGGTGTAAAATCCAGTTTAGCCGCCATACAGCAGTATAGTATTGAACATCTTAAAATGTATTTTGTGGCAATTCCTACTTTGACCACAGCGTCAGTTATAATGTAGAGTGGCGCTTTCAATCATTTTCAGCAGAATGCATTGCAAAACGATGAACTTTTAACGTTCTTCTCACGTCAGATCCACCACGGAATGGAGCTATATGAATCCCTTTCTTACTGCATGTCTATTATTTTTATAGATGTAGATTTTAATGTAGTTTGTGCACACCATTCTTTTTAAACTGGCTTTGATGCGGCTTTGTAAGCAGCGTATGAGCCTACTAAATTTGGATGTACGATCCAATTCAGAAAATGGCGTACACAATCAAAGATTCCGATGTATCAACGTGTTCGCATGCACAAATCCAAGCACATTTCTTTGTCACATCACAATCTACTTGGAATCCGCCGCAGACGTGTGCGTAGCCCGGCACGCTCAGACCACGCCCCCTTATATGTATGCAAATCATATTGAAAATAAGCAATGTGTTTGAGCTTGGCATGGTCTGACCACTCACAAGTCAGTTAGAGGTGATCTTTCTATTGCAAACCACAGAGCGACCGTTAGCCTTCATTGCTGTGTCTCCGAGAAATTTTAAAATAAATGTTTGTGTCAGGAAGAAAGTGAAGAAAAAGATAGATGTGCGTGGCCAAAACTGACTCGGATATATTAGTGCTGCACCCCGTTTGGAAAGATAGTCGCCACAATAGGGCTGGGTGGTATACCGGTTAATACTGGTATATTTTAGAAAGTGGTATATATTTGAGACTATACCGCCATACCAGTACCTTTTGATGTGCTTGTGTTACGGCCGTTTGTTCTTCTCTGCGCCTGACGGGCGAAGCACAGGGCATTCCCTTTGGCTAAACCTCGGCCCTTGCCTGTTGACGTGGGCTTCTCTGATGCACAACAATGCAACACAACAAACTTTTCAAAAAAATATGGCGTACGGTGCCGATTTCTCGACTCCCGAGTGATGCAATGCTTTAGTCAGCGACTGCATTTGGCGATTGGTGAGTGACTACAGATTTATTGACACATACACCAATTTGCTTGAGAAGCCACATCTCTCCTTGTGGCGACTTTATGTTGTTCACTTCTGTTAGCGACTTAGCACAGCTGCTAGCAATAGCTCCTCTGCTGCTCGCTCGGTGTGTCAGATGTTTAGCTACTCCTCGGCTTGAAAGTGCCTCTGCCCATAGCCCGTGCAGACTAACCTAGTGTAGCGGCTGGGTGGATGAAGATTAGTTTCAAACTGAACTGCCGACCGATTTCACCGCAGTCAGCTAGTAGAAGCTACATCTATATTTATACCGTGAGGCTTAGAACCTAACGTTAATGAACAAATTTAACGAAAACTGCTCTGACATAGTAACGGCTAAACTAATGATCTTTATAAGAATAAACACGTTACGTTACTACTTACAATAAAAAGTTATTTAAGTACCCTCAACACTGGTTATCTAGACATAAAACACATTGGCAACATTATGCCATACTTGCCAACCCTCCCGATTTTCCCGGGAGACTCCCGAATTTCAGTGCCCCTCCCGAAAATCTCCCGGGGCAACCATTCTGCCGAAATTCTCCCAATTTCCACCCGGACAACAATATTGGGGGCGTGCCTTAAAGGCACTGCCTTTAGCGTCCTCTATAACCTGTCGTCGCGTCCGCTTTTCCTCCATACAAACAGCGTGCCGGCCCAGTCACATAATATATGCGGCTTTTACACACACATAAGTGAATGCAAGGCATACTTGATCAACAGCCATACAGGTCACACTGAGGGTGGCCGTATAAACAACTTTAACACTGTTACAAATATGTGCCACACTGTGAACCCACACCAAACAAGAATAACAAACACATTTCGGGAGAACATCCACACCGTAACACAACATAAACACAACAGAATAAATACCCAGAACCCCTTGCAGCACTAACTCTTCCGGGACGCTACAATATACACCCCCGCTACCACCAAACCCGCCCCGCCCCCATCTTTCGAATTCGGAAGTGTCAAGGTTGGCAAGTATGCATTATGCACTTTGCACGTTTTCTTTTTAAGATACCGATATATATCGTATATCGCCATTCGGACTAAAAATGTTAGGATATCAATTTTGGTCCGTATCGCCTAGCCACCTTACAATGATACGTAAACTTTAGAGGAGGTGAGTGACTGATTACCCCAATGTAAAATCATTGTTGTAACTTATAATAAAATGTGTTTATAAAGTTACTCACATGTTGCCAGTTTTTCACTGGTTCCGATTCGTAAGTTCACCAAAACGTCACAGTGAATTTATTATTGAGTCTGTTAAGCTGATTGGAGAGCTCGCTTCCGCAGCTAGTGGGACCATGACGATGACTTCTGTTTTGTTTGATCAGCCGCTTTACTGCCGTGTTTGGAAACAATTAAGGTCTGTAAATAAACATTTACCAATATCTAATTTACCAATGTATATATCTGCAGTGTGGCTAATATATGTAAAACATATTTTTTACTTCTAAAATTTGGTGGACGCGGCTCAAATACCCGGTGCACTCTATAGCCCTTAAAATACGGTATATCAAAATGTCTCCTGCATTCTTGGGTTTTTCAGTGCGCGGCCCTCAATGTAAAAAGTTTGGACACCCCTGTCTTAAAGGATTTAATGAGGTCAGTTTTGATTTATAATTTACAATTCAATTCAACAACTCCTTCATTACGCACTCCATACAGCTGTATAATCACTCGCCATACAGCAATAGATGATATCTGTCTATTACCTGACCGCTTCTTTGTTAGCTACCTCTCTTTGTTTATAATGTATATTTTCTGCTGGATCTACTCTCTATTTTATGCTGCCCTTTTTTTTTGCTGCAGCTGTTACATATACTGTAATATTGTACATGGTAATTGGGATTTGTTATATATTTTATATATTATATACAAATATAATATAATATAATATATCAGTATATATTATATACTGTATATATAATATTTAAATATTACATATATCCATCCATTTTCTACCGCTTATTCCCTTCGGGGTCGCGGGGGGCGCTGGAGCCTATCTCAGCTACAATCGGGCGGAAGGCGGGGTACACCCTGGACAAGTCGCCACCTCATCGCAGGGCCAACACAGATAGACAGACAACATTCACACTCACATTCACACACTAGGGCCAATTTAGTGAATATTACATATATGTTATATTTAAATATTGCTACTATTGTACATGTTTTGCCTATTTAATACCTGCATTATCCTTTCCATCCTTTGAAACTGAGCTACTGTGAGGAACAATTGCCCTTGTGGATCAAAAAAGTTTGTTTAAGTCGAAGACATATACGCTAAAGAGCTGTATTTTAGTGCCAGCTGCATTTGCATATCTCTTGAAGCTACATATGGAACCAGTAATATGTGCCATGCACTTGTATTTGAGCTGGTGGTTTGCAGGGAGAAAAGAAAGATAAGACTTCTGGCTCATATCAACTTCACCCCCCTTAAAAATGCTGCTAGGTTTGCTGGTGCAGGACTGAATAGTTTGATATGCTAAGTATCCAATCAGCATCGGTAATGTTTTGTGTGCCGTGGATTGAAGTAAGGAACCAGAACAAGGGAGAACACAAGAAAGGAGGGTGTGTGTGTGTGTGTGTGTGTGGTGGGTGGGGGGTGCTTTGTGTGCACATGGGAATTGAGTTCCCGTTTGGAAGAAAAGGGGGGATTGGGTGAGGTCTGTTTTTCATTACATGTTGAAAATGTATCCCTGTCTCCTTTCCCCTCCTCTTGTCTCTCGTTCGCCTCCATCAATCCACCCCCTCTTTGAGATGGCCATCTCTCTCTGTGTCTGTGACCCTTAAAATGAAACGCTAAGATGACTTTGCACGCCTGTTTGGAAGTGGCTTTAAATCCGCATCCCCCTCAGCGGCAGATTCAAAAAGTGTCAGCACGCGAGAGCGACATGTGGAAATAAGATTGCGGTACTAAGCAAAAATATAAGCTTTGTTGTTTGATTGCTACTTTTGTGACATAAACAGTAAATAAAAATAACAACACAAAAGACATCCGTGAAACCTCTTCCAGGAGTGGTGCATAGGCCAAGAAAGAACATACTACATCTTGGTTAGGGCCTATATAAAGGTACAAAACCCAAAACCAGTGAAGTTGATGTTTTGTAATTCGTAAATAAAAACAGTATACCGGTACAATGATATGCAAATCCTTTTGAACTTATATTCAATTAAATAGACTGCAAATACAAGATATTTAATGTTCAAACTGAAAAACAATTTTTTTTTTTTTTGCAAATAATCATTAACTTAAAATTTAATGGCAGCAACACTTTGCAAAAAAGTTGGCGCAGGGTCATTTTTACCACTGTGTTACATGGCCTTTCCTTTTAACAACACTCAGTTAATGTTTGGGAACTGAGGAGACCGATTTTTTAAGCTTTCCAGGTTGCATTATTTCCCATTCTTGCTTGATGTACAGCTTAAGTTGTTCAACAGTCTGGGGTCTCCGTTGTGGTATTTGACACTTCATATTGCGCCACTCATTTTCAATGGGAGACAGGTCTGGACTCCCGGCAGGCCAGTCTAGAACCCACATTCTTTTACTATGAAGCCACGTGGCTTGGCATTGCCTTGCTGAAATAAGCAGGGGCGTCCATGATAAGGTTGCTTAGATGGCAACATATGTTGCTCCAAAACCTGTATGTACCTTTTGGCATTAATGGTGCCTTCACAGATGTGTGTGTTACCCATGTCTTGGGCACTAATACACCCCCATACCATCACAGATGCTGGCTTTTGAACTTTGCGCCTATTACAATCCGGATGGTTCTTTTCGTCTTTGTTCCGGAGGACACAACGTCCGAAATGTGGACTCGTCAAACCACAGAACACTTTTCCACTTTGCATCAGTCCATCTTAGATGAGCTCAGGCCCAGCAAAGCCGGCGGCGTTTCTGGGTGTTGTTGATAAATGGCTTTCACTTTGCAAAGTAGAGTTTTAACTTGCACTTACAGATGTAGCGAAGAACTATAGTTACTGACAGTGGTTTTCTGAAGTGTTCCTGAGCCCATAAGGTGATATCCTTTACACAGGCGGTACGCTTTTTGATGCAGTACCTGAGGGATCAAAGGTCACGGGCAGTCAATATTGGTTTCAGCCTTGCTGCTTACGTGCAGTGATTTCTCCAGATTCTCTGAAACTTTTGATGATATTAGGACCGTAGATGGTGAACTCCCTAAATTCCTTGCAATAGCTCGTTGAGAAATGTTGTTCTTAAAATTTTTGACTATTTGCTCACGCATTTGTTCACAAAGTGGTGACCCTTGCCCCATTCTTGTTTGTGAATGACTGAGCATTTCATGGAAGCTGCTTTTATACCCAATCAGGGCACCCACCTGTTCCCAATTAGCCTGTTCACCTGTGGGATGTTCCAAATAAGTGTTTGATGAGCATTCCTTAACTTTGTCAGTGTTTTTTGCCACTTGTGCCAGCTTTTTTGTTGCAGGCATCAAATTCCAAATGAGCTAATATTTGCAAAAAATAATGTTTTCCAGTTCGAACGTTAAGTATCTGTCTTTGCAGTCTATTCAATTGAATATAAGTTGAAAAGGATTTGCAAACCATTGTATTCTGTTTTTATTTACGATTTACACTACGTGCCAACTACACTGGTTTTGGGGTTTTGTACATATAGTTTGGGTCACTGGTGTATCCTTGAAACTGAATCTTAAAGAAAAGCTGCACTTTTTTGGATTTTTTTGCCTATCATTCACAATCCTAATGTAAGACAATAACTCATTTGCATTCTAATTTGTAATATACAGCAAGTACGAGGTGGCTAACAATGCACCTAATGGGAGTGCTCTATTGCGCCCATCAAATACATCCAAAAAACGCCAACAATACTCCATTTACATGTTGTGACCTGAATATTAACCAGGTATTGGTGATATTGTTATTGTAAGAGCTAACTCTGAAGAACTACTTTTAGCTTAAGTTGCTTTATTGACATACTGAGCATGCATCTCACTTGAATACTAGAAGGTTGTTGCCATAAACTGAGAACGTTGACATTCAACTTAGCCCCGGAGATGGTGACGTTAAAGGTACAGCAATCAGGCTTCGGATTAAGAAGGTCATACGCAAACGCCATACATTATCTAAAAAGGATAATTGAAATGTGCATTGAATATCCACAATA